>NC_089758.1:8571733-8701733 GCF_040412425.1 Macrobrachium rosenbergii
GCCCCTACCAGCTAATAGCCACAAAAAAGGGACAGTAGGCTGGATAATTTGGAAAGATGTCAGTGTTCCTGTCTTTCTGTCATGGGGGTACAGGTTTGAATTTGAGTTATAACCTAAGTTGGGTCAAATAGGGGCTGCGTACAAAATTTTGTATAGATCGGTCAAGCGGTTCAGATTTCTATAGCACACAAACATACATTCACTTTTATTATACTGATATATATATATATATATATATATATATATATATATATATATATATATATATATATATATATATATAAAACCACTCTTGATACATAGTTTTTCCTGGTATACTAAGTAATGTCATGCACGTATAATCCATACAGTCGTCTCTATCACCATTGCCCTCATACAGGGGAACAATTATTCCTCCCATCATTCCTTTGGAACCTTTCCCTCATCCAGATATCCCTTAAAACCCTGGTCACCTATTCAATCAGTTCTTCATTGGGCGGGTGGGTAGAGCTCTCTGCTAGCAGGCTGTTGGCCCAGCGTTCGACTCTCTGCCCAGCCAATGAAGAATTAGAGGAATTCATTTCTGGTGATAGAAATTCATTTCCCGTCATAATGTGGTTCGGATTCCACAATACGCTGTAGGTCACGTTGCTAGGTAACCAGTTGGTTCTTAGCCACGTAAAATAAATCTAATCGTTCGGGCCAGCCCTAGGAGAGCTGTTAATCAGCTCAGTGGTCTGGTTAAACTAGTCAGTCGCGCTTAACCATTAACAGGGGGTGCCTCTAGAGGGAAAAACCAACAACACAACACAACTGCAATTGTGAACGACCCTGCTGTGGTGAAACCTTCCAAAGCATACATTTCATACTCCTAAATCAAGTACAGAAAAGTACTCGCTACGAAAAAAGGAATACTTAGCTTGACTTACTCAAATTAGGGAGTCCTTAAATACAAACACTTGGTATTTTAACCACTGTTTGTTTTCCACTTTGAGAAGTAGCGTGAATAAACATTTGACCTCCTTTTGAGAAATTTAGCTCAGTTAGATTGGGCATTTATGAATGGACTGCTCTCTCTGTGGGGCAGCAAAGAACCCGAACGACACTGCATAGATTTTGTAAAACAATAACTTGACAACATCTTTTTTTGAATAAACTACTCAGTTATAACAATGGTTTTATGATTCCTAATTTAATAATCAATTATAAAACATAATTTGATTAATCTCTGTTGGGAGTGCTTATCATCACTCGCTCATACAGGGAGTGCCTATCTTTTACTAGTCACTTATGGGAGTGCTTATCTTTTACTTGATCCATGCCCCTATACACACTGATTCACTCTCACTCTCACACACACACATATATAATACACACACACACACACACACACACACACACACACACACACACACATATATATATATATATATATATATATAAATATATATATATATATATATATATATAATATATATATAATGTATATAAATAAATATATATAGATACATACATACATAATACATACATATATATACATATATATTTGTATGTGTATATGTATATATAATATATTCATCATAAAGATATATATATATATATATATATATATATATATATATATATATATATATATATATATATATATATATATATAAATAAAGCGTCCTGGGAAAGGCATTCGATGCAATTTATAGTTTATTGCTAAGGACGACGTTTCACAACGGCATTGTTCAATCTTCAAGGCTGAAGAAGTGTACAGCGAGTTGACTCTCAATAATTATTCATAAAAACGTTTATCTAAATACTAATTAAAAACACTACTATATTATCTTATTTAAAATATTAACTCCTTTAAAATTTCAAACACAATATATATTAATAAAACTCCATTTCTACTCTCCTTCGGGCATTACACACATGTCCAATTCGATGACCTCCCATGAAGAGATGGTTACCCTGGCTAACTACTTCAGTACCAATTGTTTTCCTCACAGGCTCATTTTTAGAGCCTTAAAAAAACTGTTAAATAAAAAAAAATTATAATACCCACGGTTATCCATACTGTACAAAACATTAAAATATTTGAAACGTTCCCTTACTTACATGATGATAATTTTAGGAAAAAATGTCTGAATTTATTTCAGAAAGAACTGCCTGCCTTAAATCTAAAATTGATTCCAAAAAATCCTTATACCATTTGAGCCTTTTTCAAATTCAAAGGCAGAGTTCGTCCGTTGTTTACATACAACGTTGTTTACAAGTACAGTATACTTGCCCCAGGTGTAACCGGGGGACTTTACGTTGGATGTCCCAAAAGACTGCTGAGGGTACGTATATACGCCCACAGCGGAGTTAGTTTTAGGACCAGAAGCATATTGTTTAACCCAGAACAATCCAATAAAAAAACCATTAAAAAATAATATGCAAAACATCTATAGATAAAAAAATTTTCGAATAACAGAACAAATTAGGAAAGACAGAGTTACAATAAAATTAACTGTTCCATCTTGAAACACCCAAACATCATCTACTCAACTGTTTATCACTTAATGGTCCTACTGTCTTATCGTTACCTTTGGTTTTTTGTTTTCGTGTTTCCTCCTCGTTTCAATGGTTTCATTTTAACTGCCGTCTGGGTAGGTCCTTCTTTTAGTGTCACGGTATTTTTAAAATTTTAAATGAGTTAATGTTTTAAATGAGATAATACTGTGGTGTTTTTAATTAGTTAAATATTTTTATGAATAATTATTGAGAGTCAACTAGCTGTACTCTTTTTCAGCCTTGAACATGCAACAATATAGTTGTGAACGTCGGCCTTAGTAATAAACTATAAATTGTATCGAGTGCCTTTCCCTGGACGCCTACAAGTATGAATTCGAGAGCTGCTGGTCTGGTGTTTGAGTGTACACACACATACACACACACACACACACACACACACACACACACATATATATATATATATATATATATATATATATATATATATATATATATATATATATATATATATATATATATGTATGTATGTATATATATACATATACTCCTGGGCGCGTGAGGGTATTCCATTTCAATTCCTAAGTATATATTGTCAAAGACAAAGCACATATCATGACTGAACTATCACCGTAATTTTCTGCTTTCCTTCATTCACCGCAAATACAATTAAGTGTGACCACGCTTAATATATAAGATTTACTGGTGAGGGAGCTTTAAAGACCTTGATCATCTCTATGAATTTCCACGAAATCAAGCTCCCCCAATGAAAAGCCAAAAGTTAAGAGCTTCCTTACCGTGAAGCAAAGTTCCCACAGTTCTGATTTAAAGTTAAAAGCTCACTATTCTTTCACTGCAAACCTAAGAGGGCCCATATCCCTTTGTGAAATTTAAGACCTGCTGCGGTGTTTCGATATCGGTCAACGTTGAGTACATTCAGTCAGGCATATAATAAAACTATACATTACAAGACATCTGAACTAAATTTGGATTATATTCTAGTAAAATGATAGAGAAAAATTTTAAAAGAATAATTGGAGATATAGGGTGCGTTTAACAATGCGACGTTCTTCACCGAAGAGAAGGGAAAATCACAGATTAAAGATGAGAACGGTATCTGACATCAGAGAACGTAAATTTTCTTGACCAGGCCAAAAAGTAAGAAGCATCGAAAGGGGACGATTAAAATGCAGAAGGGGGATGCACTGTCCCCTCGGGTTGACCTGCATTGCAACGAGTCCCGTCCTACCGGTTCCTGGAGGGCAGCAGTGTCGATATGCAATCATGGTCTCTTGATTAGTGGGCCACTGAGAGAGAGAGAGAGAGAGAGAGAGAGAGAGAGAGAGAGAGAGAGAGAGAGAGAGAGAGAGAGAGAGTTGGATCATTTGCCAGAAATAGAACGATGGTAATCCAAAAAGAAAGGGATAGAAGAGAATAAACTAAGGACGAGAGAGAGAGAGAGAGAGAGAGAGAGAGAGAGAGAGAGAGAGAGAGAGAGAGAGAGAACCATTTGCCAGGTATAAGGCGAAAGGAATCCTGAGAGAACAGTGTAAAGAATAAAAAAAAAAGTCAGGGTTGTATTGACGTATGGTAATAGGGGTAGGAGAAAAATAAAGAGAGAGAGAGAGAGAGAGAGAGAGAGAGAGAGAGAGAGAGAGAGAGAGAGAGAGAGAGAGAGAGAGAGATATGAACCATTCACCCGAAATAGGACGATGGTAATCCAGAGGGATAAGTGTAAGGAATAAATAAAAAAAAGTCGGGTTTGTGTTGACTTACGGTGATAGAGGTACAAGAGAAAAAAACTTAGGATATGAGAGAGAGAGAGAGAGAGAGAGAGAGAGAATGAATAATTTGTCTGGTATAAGACGAAGGGAAGAACCCCGAGAGAAAGGTGTACAGGATAAAAAAAAAAAAAAAAAAAGAGTCAAGGTTGTATTAACTTATGGTGATAGGGGTAGGAGAAAATAAAGAGAGAGAGAGAGAGAGAGAGAGAGAGAGAGAGAGAGAGAGAGAGAGAGAGAGAGAGAGAGAGATGAACCAATTACCAGAAATAGGACGATGGCAATCCACAGGGAAAAGTGTAAGGAATGAAAAAAAAAGTCAGGGTTGTATTGTCTAATGGTGATAGAGTAGAAATGAAAAAATAAAGACGAGAGAGAGAGAGAGAGAGAGAGAGAGAGAGAGAGAGAGAGAGAGAGAGAGAGAGACCACTGCCAGAAATAGGATGGCGGTAAATCAAGAGAGGAAAGTGTAAGGAATGAAAAATCAAGTACAAAATTCGGGGAAGTTTCTTCGGCGCAATTAAGTTTTCTGTATAGCGTATAATCAAGGCCATCGAAAATAGATCTATCTTTCGGTGGTCTCGGTATAATGCTGTATAAGGCGCAGCCCATGAAACTTTCAGCCACGGCCCGGTGGTGGCCTGTCCTATAGCGTTGCCAGGCGCACGATCATGGCTAACTTTAACCTTAAATAAAATAAAAACTACTGAGGCTAGAGGGCTGCAATTTGGTTTGTGTTGACTTATGGAGAAAGGGGTAGAAGAGCAAAAAACTAAGGATAAGAGAGAGAGAGAGAGAGAGAGAGAGAGAGAGAGAGAGAATGAACTGTTTGCCAGGTATAAAAAAAATACTGACTTATAGTGATAGGGTAGAAGAGAAAAATAAACAGAGAGAGAGAGAGAGAGAGAGAGAGAGAGAGAGGTGGATCATTTGCCATATATATAGAACGAAGGGAATCCCACGAGAAAAGTGTAGAGAATAAAACAAAACAAAAACGTAGGTTTATTTTGACCTATGGTGATAATGGCAGAGAGAGAGAGAGAGAGAGAGAGAGAGAGAGAGAGAGAGAGAGAGAGAGAGAGAGAGAGAGTCATGAACGGCGAAAACTGACTCAGAAAAGGTAAGAAGTAACTTTAATCGGCAAGAAAGCATAAAACGCAGTCATAACGAGAAACGTCAAATCGATAAAAATTACAAATGAATTGCGAAAAAAAAAACAATCAGAAACGAAAAAATGGATGTAAAGAAAAATACAAATAAAGAAAATCGTTTGATCACAGGGCATTTTTAGGAGTTATACATGTTACATGACAGTAGATCACAAAAAAACACAAGTCAATCTAACAAATCTTGGACTGTACTGCCATTCAAACAGAACACTAGAGAGCTTTATTAAAGCATATATATAAGGTCTTGAAATAAATATGAAAATTTATAGGAAAATCTCTTCCCTCACTTGTCTGAGATGGGCTGCTATTTGAAGTCGTAGCAAGAGAGGAAAGCACGACCTTAAATGTAAACAAATGGCAGCCATAAATACGCAAAACTCACTTTTATCCAGTGCCTTTAGAGGATGTCGTAAATACAACTATAAGAAATCACGCAAACTTCTAGGTATTATTTTCAAAATGTGACCTCGAAAATTCTTAAGGTTCACTCTGTTTTGGAAGACTTGAAATGGAATCACATACAGCAAATTATTCAGAATTCACGGAATTCGAGTGTACGTCGCCAGTCAGAAATTGCGACGATCATTAAATTAAAATATCAAAGCCTTGGCTTCTCAGGTCAGTTTAAGAGCCTCCACCTTTGGATACGGTATATTTATTACGACCATCCTTCACTGGACAACGAGGCGAAACTAACCTTAATGGACAAGAGGCTTGCTTCGTTAAGGCTTTTGAGGGTGAATCACTTCGAGCTAGTCTTCCATTTTCTGATACCGTTCATCCACAGGCATTTCTCGCAGGCTTTGTTTTGTTTCTGAGACATGACATGAAATTCTAAATCAGTGATTCCCATTGTGGTGGGGGTGGGTGTAGACAGCGCGATACCGAAATTGTCGCCTCGAATCAAGGAAGTATGCCGTTAGAGCCAAGCACGACGTTCTCACTAAAATAATGTGATTTACTTACTCTTACGTACTCAATAAATGTGTTAAGATTCTTTTGTACTTAGTAATTAAGGTAGAATACTGAAAAATAATGTTATAACTTTAAATTTTGTTTTAACCACCAGTCAGGCATACGTTTTTCTGGAAAGTTATGGTGGGGCTTAATGGACAAGAGGTTGAGAAAACTGCTCTGGCCAGAGCGTCATATAAAACAGTGCGGAAATGCTATATGAGATTTATAGTGGTCCAATTAACAAGTTCTATCTACTGTTTTTACGCCCAGTCCTGCAAGATATCCAGCGTTGTGTTAAATCTTTTCAAGGAGAAAATACTGACCCTCCAAAATCGCTGCTTGACCTGACTAATCTAATTCAGGCAACAAGCCGAGAAGTGACTATTCCGACTGTTAGAATTGACCCACTGACCTCTGATATGATTTCCTAAGTTGAGACCCGAATGCTTATCTAGGCAATGAATTTGAAACCGCCTGCTAAAATTCACAGCTTTCTCGTGAGGCTGTGGATAATATTCGTAACCGTTGTATATCTTATGTTTTTAAACTCTGCACGGAATCGAGACATGGATTACCAGAAAATTTTCAAGTGCTAAAGAATATCTCTCTTCTCAGTCAACGAATGTTTACGGTCAATAAAGGACCCTGTTAGAGAGATTGCCAAAGCCTTCGGTTATAAATCTGAAAATATCGGAAGGATAGATAATCAGTGGCGAAATTTAACCATAACGAAATGGAATGAAAGTCCACTGAAAATTTTTGGATAGAAGTAAATACGTGGACGCTTCAGGCGTTACTCCATAAAGAAAAAAACTTAATGACCTGGCACTTAACGTTCTCTCTCTCCCTCATTCCTCATTCTAATGCTGAGGTAGAACTATTACTTAACCAACTCAAAATAATTAAGTCAAAACTGAGAAACAGACTGAATACGGAAACCGTTAATGCCATTCTTGCTATAAGAGGTGGTCTGAAAAGAGTGGGAAAATGTTGTTATAACAATGAAATTTCCAAATCGGCAGTGCAGCTCATTGGAACAATGGCTGTTTACTCATCTCATCAAGACTCGGCATCATTACCTAGTGCCAGTACATCGATGTCTAGAAGTCAAGGTGATGACAACGACGATGATTTTTTTTCTGTCGGAGGACTAATGGTGAGTGTTATCAATCTCTCTCTCTCTCTCTCTCTCTCTCTCTCTCTCTCTCTCTCTCTCTCTCTCACACACACATTATATATATATATATATATATATATATATATATATATATATATATATATATATATATATATATATATATATATATATATATACAGAGAGAGAGAGAGAGAGAGAGAGAGAGAGAGAGAGAGCTACTTTTCATGGAATCTAGCTAAATTTGAGGACTTTGTTGCGACTTTCTAGCATACTCATTTGGCAACAGTGGGCCCGTCCTCCTTCAAGCTGTTACCGTGTGGCCTTGGGGACCTCATCTACAATGGACTTTAGCGTTTATTAGGCATGTAGACTGGACTAGAATTAGCGTACATCGACTTGGACTGTATAGCTGCGACTTATCTTAGGTGTCGAATCCATTCAACTTGAGCAGTCGTAATATCTGCAGCCTGGACAATCATTGCTCCCATGCTGTTAATTATTTAGTTGGACCCGTACACATTGTGGTTAGTATCACTGGTTTCATTTATTTATATAGCAATATGTGCGATTTAATTAGAAAACTTTTTAATGCTTATGTTTTCGGTCCTGGCAAATTTTGAATTGGCTTCAGTAATTAACAAGGTATTTGTAATGCTCTTGCAGATTAAATATATTTAGGTGATTGGCAACTGATATTTTGCTGTCATTTAAACGAACGTAACCATTTAGAGAAATCTTGTTCTCGGAACTCCTAATGAAAATAAAGTCCAGAAGCCTCACAAGTGTTCTCACTCTCACCTACTGTAACATGCATGAGGTAGCGGGAACACCTGTATTTCACTAGTTATCATACCTGTTATACAAATGCTCAGGTTTTCACCTGTGGTTCACCCAGAATTGTTTCATATGAGTAAAGCATTAGGAAAGGAAAAGAAGAAAAAGGGGGAATGCACTTTCGCACTTTTTCTATAATGTATGGATTACACTAGGCTAATCCCTGCCTTGGCTATCAGAACTCAAAATTATCCCTTTTAGGCAACTGCACTCCCAAAATGACTGGTTTGTTATTCAGTTAATAATGGTCATAAAATGCATAAAGTACATGAAAAATCGGAAAAACACAGGGCTCACTTATCTGTTAAAAACAATATAGCACATCATTATCAATGAGTTATGTCAAAAAAACAAATAGGCTAAGAGCTAGGTTAGGCCAGGGTAACTTATAGGCTTCCCATGGAGACCAATTTCTCGACATTAGGATACTTCAGCAACTTAATAAATTAGCTGGGCTTGGAAACTGGCGTTGCAGTAGTTGCCCTGCATGTTATGTTAGGCTAACGGACATTAGACACATTTTAAAAAATCTTAGTAAGGATGTGTCTGCCATCCCCACCAGTGAGCTTCAGGAATCGACTAACTCCTCAGGCCCCTAAACAGAGTTATTCAATTAACAAATGTCTAAGAGTCAAGGAAGCCAAGCAACAATGCAGTATGGCTGATACTGGCAGAGAGCAGTCTGAAATATAAAATCAGGAAATGCGTTGCATAAGAAGTAGGAAGGGCATATCAAGAGAAAATGGATGAACTGTAAGCCAAGATTTAAAATACGGTGGTAGAGGAAATTCATGAGTTTGCTTATGTCTGAAAACGCTTTGGATATGACAGTAAATCAAGTAAATTACTTTCATTAGGTTCGCGATGCATACTAAGAGAAGTGGTGACACTATCCTATTTTTTCATGAATATATTATCTGCTGTTGTTTCATTCTTAATTTAGCATGGCTATCTTTTCTGTACCCAGTTTTTCTCATGTTTCTTGTAGGTATTCAATTAAGTGGAACGTGCTTAAATTGACCATAATGGCTTCTTTTAGATCCTGGGGACCATACCGTGCATACTCCTTCCTTTCACATCTTCCTACTCTTGAGGCAAGTGCCCGTGTTGGCATGAGGCTGGTTTAATCTACACCAACCAACCTCCAGGAACTCCAAAATATTCGTGAACATCTCTGATTTCCAACTTCCTGGCTATCCCTTTAACTCTATTCAATACAGTCTCTCTCTCTCTCTCCCTCTCTCTCTCTCTCTCTCTCTCTCTCTCTCTCTCTCTCTCTCTCTCTCTCTCTCTCTCTCTCTCTCACTTCATGCTAACCATTTTATCTTTAAGTCTCAAACATGTGGGCTTTCCTTCATTATGGAAAATAATGTTTAATGTGAACCGAATTTCTACATCAATTGTGGCCATAAGAAATCAAATAAAACCATCCACAGTATATAAGGATGCTGATGGAAAACATTATACAGTGATAATATGTTAATGATAAAAAATGAGAGGGTTCTTTCACTGGCATAATTTCACCCACTAATCAGGATGAAAACTGAGTTTGCGGAATTACATGAAAAGGTAATTTAATATCATTACTCAGCAATGAAAAAAAACTGTGTAAAAAGTAAATATGGAAGACTGAGTAATAACATCTTTTATTAACGAATTCGGGTTGAAAACTCTCCTAAAGCGGATCTCTGATGAATACGACGAAAACAAGCCAAAGATTTTTCAAGGTGAGTTTACTTCGTTATCAATATGGAGTAATAAAGTAGGTTTATTTAAATTTTGACGTATAAATCTTGTTAATTTAATTTTATTCTCAAAAACCAAGTGCTGTCTCTTACACTAGACCGGGATTTGATAGAATATTATATGTAATTTTTTTTCTTATTCTGAAATTGAGCATCTATAATTTCCTTCATCAATTATTTTCCATCAATTCTTTTTCTACGTGATACATGCTAATTCAAGGTAAATGTTTGTTTTCCTACAATTTTGAATGTGTCCCCACAACATCCAGTAACTTCAATCTGTACTTTAATGACATCTTATCGATGAATCTTCTAACAGCAAAAACTTTGTTTCAGATGAGAGTGGTAAAAATCCCTCCAACAGCATCGTGGATAATGAGCTCCTTCGAAAGACAGCGAGGACACCCAGTGAAAACCTGAGAAATGAAATGCACAAATTGAGAAGGAATCTGAAGCCAGAGAATTTGGAAACGATGAATAAATTACTCAACTAGCCCATACCATGTTTACCGATATGGAGACTTGTTTGAGAACAATTCTTGGAAAACTAACGGTTCGAGGGAACAACTACATCAGGGATCCCCTACACAGGGAACCTCTGACCCCTCACCGACCGTCTGTAATATACTGGTTAAGTTGGGTATTCCTTAGTTTAACCAGACCAGTGAGCCGATTAACAGTTCTCCTAGGGCTGGCCCGAAGGATTAGACTTATTTTACGTGGCTAAGAACCAACTGGTTACCTAGCAACGGGACCTACAGCTTATTGTGGAATCCGAACCACATTATACCGAGAAATGAATTTCTCTCACCAGAAATAAATTCCTCTAATTCTTCATTGGCTGGCCGGAGAATCGAACGCGGCCCTTAGGAGACTGCTAGCCGAGTACGATATCGACACATCCAATGAGGAACTGTAATATACTGGTAAAACTTTAAAAAATCGAATATTGTCTTTTGTATACCATGCCTCGATGAAAATATATTTGAAATAAGACCTCAGTCATTTAAATTACTCCAAAAATAAACATTCCACCTTAAATTGAACGCTGTTTTTTTTTTGTGTTTTACTTGTTCAAGCGTAACTATGATCACCCTATGATGTTATCGCCAGTTGCTATTACGCAAAAACAACCTCATTAAGAAAGAAAACTTGTTAAAAAAGGATTTCGAAACGATATTGTGTACTTGAAATGCTTATTTAAAATTACCTTCTTGTGTAATGTCGTCCAAGATGGAATTAAGGGTTAAATTGGAATAACGACAGAATCTTGACATTTTTAGAATATGATGACGATGACGATCGGCAAAGCTTGCTTAACATCGTATATACAGAGATGGGATTCAAAATCAGTCTTGGAAAAAATGATGAGTAATGAAGACAGAGTATGTCCATAAAGGTGAAATAATATTAGATGGGGAGAGGATTAATGACAATGTATCTTTCAAAGGTTGAGGAACAATGATTTCCAGTACAGGTTCTCTTGAGCAGGCAAAAATAAACGCGGGGGGGGGGGCGGTGGCGGTGGCAAATCAAGCAAGAGGTAAGTTGAAATCAAATAGATTGAAACTGCATCTGGGAATAAGACTACGTAATTCTGACAAGATCTGTATATTAGGAATCAGGAGGCAGAATAGTTAGAAATGATATGAGGTAAATTACAAAAGTTCCGTAGGTGGATGAGATAATGATGAAAGGGAGAGGGAGATGTCTTCAACTTGACCTTTGCACAACCCCTAGGAGAATAACACGTGATATAGTGTCGGCTAGGCTCCTGTAGGCACCAGTCGAGTTGAGAAGGGAAGCTAGATATAACTGGAGAGTTATGGGAGATAAAGCACTGGAAAGACATGGACGACAGAATTTCACACGGCGTTTTTGTCACATGTCGTTGGAGGCTATGATAATATATTTGCAAACTATCTTTTACCAGAACTACCAGGGAAACAACCAACACAGTTTTCTTCTTACCCTACGTCTCCCAGTACAAAAGGGAGACCGAGGCCCTCTGCAGTATTATGTAGAATCTACTGGTCACCCAGGTACATATGTTCTTAACTTCTCGAATTCTTCGCCTTGAAGGAGATTTTTGCATTAGGTTGGCACCTAATACAAAAATCTCCTTCAAGGCTTAGCTTAATTTACTTTTACCTCTTAATTTATCCTTACCATTTTTAATATTAAAATTCTTATGATTGTTTTATGATGGATTTGGTATAATATTTCATTTATGTTTGGATAGCATATAAGCAGCCATTCACTTTTCGAATGAATAAGCTGCTATGACTGAAGAGGCAAATTCTTCCCTTTGGTATTATTCTCTATAGATCTAATTCTGCTTTCAACTGAAACACAAAAACACGTGCACACACACATAATATATATACATATATATGTGTGTGTATGTGTGTGTATTTTTCTCATTGCGTGAGTGAAAGATTGCCCTCTTTGAAGTGAAAAGTCTCAGTATCAGTACATTTCTTTATTATCTGACAGAGTACCCAGATATATATATATATATATATATATATATATATATATATATATATATATATATATATATATATATATATATATATATATATATATATATATATATATATATATATTCTATCTATACTAGTGGATTGGTTTAGCTTCAACTAGCTTATGCCATACGGGTCCTCGCCCTGCCATCCCTAAGTGTGGTAAGGTGTGAAAAGAATTAGCAAGCCTGGTCTGAACCTTCGGACTTAATCAACTGACAGACATGAGCTGCACCAGTTAAGGCTGTTCGATAAGTATCAGTCTTGTAGTACGGACAGCCTGAAGATTATCAATCCCATGTGCAAGCAAGCGTTGACAGACATACACAGACTTGCCACTGATACCCAGGGAGCAGAGATTCTGTCTAGTAACTGTTCTTATGGCTCTACTAGTCCTATTGCTGCACCAAACGTGAGTTATATATATATATATATATATATATATATATATATATATATATATATATATATATATATATATATATATATATATATATAATATATATAACTAGATGCCAGGAGTTATTTTATAAAGTTTGCCGACCAAGAAAAACGCATATTTCTCTGTTTGGTAATGTGCTTTCAGTAATCGGTGATTTTAGTGGTTACTTTCAAGAGTCAACATTCCAAGTTTCATCAGTCCTGATTACTTCAACGTAGCCATGTGTGATTAGTGCTGTTTGCCTTTATAGCAAAGATCGTAATTGTAATATTACTTTTTTACTGTATTTATTGTAACCATGCTGTCGCAAATGAGACAAATTAGAATTTTCAAGTCTTTAATGTTTGAATTTACAATCCAAGATCCTCAAACGTTAGAAATCTGATTGTACCCTGTACACAAAACCCGTTAGCTTTTCTACCCTTAACAATCTGAAACAGATTATTCTACTGGGACTGAAGCTTCCAGTAACAACTACAGAAAAGCTGTAGCATTTACACCCTAAATAATCTAGAACAGCTAAACACATCACTGTAAAGAAGCTTGGATAGATGCACTTATTAATTACAATTCCCTTGGGTGGAAGTTGTATGCAAGTTATAGGAGATTTGATACCAAGTGATATTTGTAGCTAAATAAATAAATAAATAGATACATATATATATATATATAATTCATGTACACACACACAAAAGGTATATATTTTATATATATATATGCACATATATACAGTATATACATATATATATAATATATATATATACAATATATACAGTATATATACATATATTATATATATGTAAAATATATACTGAATATAAAACTTTTTTGGCTGAGACGAATATAAACTTTCTACAATTAAACTAACACACCGGGCTGAGACATCAACAAATCATTAACATACAACGACCGAAGTAAATAAAGGTTAATTTTTAAAAGTAGTAACCTCTGAATCAGACGACTCGTTGCTCGTTTTTCTTTGCTCTTGAATAAAATGGGATTCACCAATTTGTTACGACCTGGCAGAGTTCTCGAACTCACTCTTGCCGATTTCACTTTGGGTTTCCAATATCTGATGCTCAATACTTGCTGTATTGGCTTTCTCCTCGACATGGCCTTGATATAAACCTTCATAAATTCTCGGTAAACTTCAAAAGAGGCAATTCAACTGAACTTCAAAAAGAGGCAGCTGAGAACCTCAAAAATAGAAAAAAGAAAAGAGGCAATTCGACGGTCAGAAAACCTGCCCGCTCTCCGAGAACGGAGCGAAGCTAAGAATGACCTGCTGGTGGTCCTCAACAAAATATAAAGTATACAAATATCACTAATCGAATTTCGAGATGCTACAACTTCTCTATTCATATTCTATGAGAAAATTTCATGCTGAGGATTTCTGCTCAGGATGTTTACGACGAAATGGTATATTTAGGTTCTTATTTAAAGATTTTCTTTTTATCCACTATTGTATGCAGAGGCTCTTACCTGTACACTTAGAACCTTACTTGTGGATTGTTAAGGCAAAATAAAAAAAAAATGACAAGTTGAAAGTCAGACTGAAACGCAAGGGAGCAATGGACGAAGGTGCAATAAACCTTAAGTTGTACAAATGATTATGATGGCAATGCCAACATTTACATAACGAGTGAAATTACCTAACGACGCCCACACCTGCATTTCAGTTTTAGGTCGTTATTCTCTCTCCCTCAGCCCCCTTCCGAACTCTACCCAAGAGAAAGCCCACTCTCTTTTATTTTGAGTTCGAACACAGACGATAAACACCGTTCAGGTGTGTTCGAAAAGTCTTTGTTTAGTGTTTAACTTTCGCCAATAATGCAGATCATGGAGAAAATACAATACAATCATTACAAAGTGAATTTTTTGCAGCATTATCAATTATTACATAAGAAGGCAAGAGTTCAGAAAACTGTGTAATATAAATAAAAAGCTGAACAGATAATAACCCTCCACAATCACAGAAAGTCTTTATCTACAAAGTGGTGATGGCGGCAAATCATAATCCTGAGGATAATACATTGCAATTTAATGCACGCACAATAAACATCACAAAGAGTTTAAAGTGTGTTTATGATGGCAGTCAACGAAAACAGAATCTGCTTTATGATTATTTGCTCAAGGGATTCAAAGGGAGACTTTGGTTGAATTTCATAAAAAAATTTACCTCTGAAAAAATGAGGAAAAGGGCAGTTCCATAAAGCCCTAAGTCTATTAACTTGCAAAGCAACTTTCTAGAAAACAGAATACCCATTAAGGACACAACAGAATAACGTAAGAGAAGAATATATATTAACGTACAAAAATTAAACAAGCATATGAATATTTATATAACAATATTAATATCACTGTTATAGAAAGCACAGCAACTGCATAATAGTATGAACATTTTAACAATACTATATTACAAAACCTAAAGTAATGGTGAATATATATAAAAAAACATCAAAATATGCTAGAATGATAACCGCTGTCAGGGGGCTCCATTAAATGCAAAACTAATTCCAAAATTTTCATAACCTAAATTAAGCGATTTTAGACCCATACGATTCATCGTTAAGACAAGAATATCAAGAAATAAAAAGAAATACATCTGACAGAACTGCATCCGACTGAGTAACGAACAGGATATACTACAGGTAGACGTATGCAGATCATACACATACGATGGTCCTGCGCAACGAACAAATCAGCTTACGCGAACAATGTTTAGAGGAATCATGCACAAAGAAATTCTCACTGATAATAGGCCTAGTCAATAACCCGGTGTGTGGCCAACGGGAAAGCGATCATTCAAAATGCTCAGACACTGACAATAAACTTGAAAAGTCTGTTACGAGCGGCAGTTTGTCATTATGAGTCTTAAAAAACATCAGAGAGTCTTAATTATGATAACATTGGCTGCATCAAGATAATCGTCTTTTCAGAAGAATTTAACCTTGAACATAATCTGCACTGTTCCTCTGCAGAAGAAGAAACGAGAGCACTAAAGATGACCTTCCGGAATTACAATATGGGAAATCCACCATATGAAATCAACTGAGAATTCACAACGGATGAAATAAAAATTCAACAAACATGGACAAAAATTTCTAACGAATGACAAGACTACCAGATGGACAGTCACTGAAAAGTAAGAAAATGGTAACCAGGAGAGATTAAGAAAATGGAAAATGGAAGAATCTCCAAAGGTAATTCATGAAATATGAACATGGACTTAAACGAAGTGCGATACATTCTGAAAGATTTCAACGATGTGAGATACATTCTGAAAGATATAAAATATGAAAAAGTAATCAAATGAGGTCAGATACATTCCAAAAGATTTAAACGATGTGAGATACATTCTGAAAGATATAAACGATGTGAGATACATTCTGAAAGATATAAACGACGTGAGATACATTCTGAAAGATATAAACGATGTGAGATACATTCTGAAAGATATGAGATATGAAAATGGATTCAAATGAAGTGAGATACATTCTGAAAGATTTAAACGATGTGAGATACATTCTGAAAGATTTCAACGATGTGAGACACATTCAAAAAGATATGAAAAAGGATTCAAATAACGAAAGATACATTCTGCAAGATTTAAATGATGTGATGTACATTCTGAAAGATATGAAATATGAAAATGGATTTAAATGAAGTAAGATACATTCTGAAAGATTTAAACTATGTGAGGTACATTCTGAAAGATACAAAATATGAAAAAGTCATCAAATGTGGTGAGATACATTCAAAAAGATTTAAACTACCCGAGATATATTCTGAAAGACACGAAATATGAAAATGGATTCACTAATGAAATGAGATACATTCTGAAAGATTTAAATGATGTGAGATAGACTCTGAAAAATATGAAATATCTCGTAACGTTGCATAACTGCACGACCACCTATCTTTAAACAATTAAGAAAGGAAGAGAGGAGACCCACAAGGGAATGGATTAGATCCTGCGCTTGACACCAGAACTCGCATATATACTTTGACCTTACAGTGAATGAAAAGAATAATTCAACAAGAAACTGTGTACTTACTTTGCAAGAAGGAAGAAAAAACCCTGTAATACCGCCATCGGATTACGTGAAGAAATGTTTTCCGTTGTGCAAAACCAAACCCTGAAATTTAGATATGTCTTACTTAGAAAACTACTACTTTTGCAATTGGACTAGAGTAGGGAAAAGTTAGATAACAAGAGAGCCAATGGTTAGCCAACTACCATTAAGAATTTCAAAATTTTGTATATTTATATGTATATTAAAGACATTTTTATGGCTTTTAAACAAAAAGAGGAAGCCTTTCTTCTATATAATTATTAGGATCTTTGGTTGTTTTATGGGCGTTATGGTAGTTTGTTTGTTTGGCTAATCCTCCCCCTCCTCTTTATTTTCACAGGAGTGTTTACGTCTGTGTTGGCGTGGCGCCAACCTTTTAGTCAGGTTCGGGCAGCAGTAGCGAACGGGTTGTTCTCTTGGGGAAGAGGACTTTTGAGTACCAGCAGCAGTTCGACTTTGAGGACGTTTCTTGGGCAGCCGTTGTTTGGGCCCAGGCTGGAGCAGCGCACCAACGAAGATGGTTGTTTGTTGGCCGCAGGTGGAGACCCTTCGGCGGTTTTGGCTCGGTGCAGTGGCCCCGTGTCCTTTGTGAGACGGCAGAGGACGTCGTGATAATACGGCCTTTGTCGTTAGTTGGTGGACTTCGTTGGAGATGGTTTTTGTATCGACTGCTGCTGGTACTTCCTTTCTTTTGGATGTAAAGTAATATTGCTTTATTTATTTTTGTGTTTCGTGGCACCTGGCTCATTTTGTTGTGACCTTTGTTTTTTTTCTAAAGATTTCTATTAAGTTTAAAATTAATAAATATATTTTTATAGCAAACTCCTGTATTTTGTTTATTCCTCCTTCTTTGTGTGTGCGAGCTGTCGATTAGCCAGAGTAGCCCCAATATTATTTCCATCTAGATCCTGTGTTTTTCTTAAGGGCCGAAAATCTCGGTTCGTAACATTGGCGACCGTGTGACAGGATTGGCTCTGCTCTGGTTGTCGGAGTTTTCACCACATTGGAGGAGGAGGTTGGTTATTTTGAAAAAAAAAAAATCGAGAGGGAAGGTATTAGGATCTTTGGTTGTTTTATGGGCGTTATGGTAGTTTGTTTGTTTGGCTAATCCTCCCCTCCTCTTATTTTCACAGGAGTGTTTACGTCTGTGTTGGCGTGGCGCCAACCTTTAGTCAGGTTCGGGCAGCAGTAGCGAACGGGTTGTAAGAGGACTTTGAGTACCAGCAGCAGTTCGACTTTGAGGACGTTTCTTGGGCAGCCGGTGTTTGGGCCCAGGCTGGAGCAGCGCACCAACGAAGATGGTTGTTTGTTGGCCGCAGGTGGAGACCCTGTCGGCGGTTTTGGCTCGGGTGCAGTGGCCCCGTGTCCTTTGTATTTTGGCGAGACGGCAGCAGGACGTCGTGATAATACGGCCTGTTGTCGTTAGTTGGTGGACTTCGTTGGAGATGGTTTTTTTTGTATCGACTGCTGCTGGTACTTCCTTTCTTTTGGATGTAAAGTAATATTGCTTTATTTATTTTTGTGTTTCGTGGCCCGGACCTGGCTCATTTTGTTGTGACCTTTGTTTTTTTCTAAAGATTTCTATTAAGTTTAAAATTAATAAATATATTTTTATAGCAAACTCCTGTATTTTGTTTATTCCTCCTTCTTTGTGTAGCTGTCGATTAGCCAGAGTAGCCCCAATATTATTTCCATCTAGATCCTGTGTTTTTCTTAAGGGCCGAAAAATATATATATATAATATATATATATATATATATATATATATATATATATATATATATATATATATATATCATATATATTTATATATATATATATCATATATCATATATATTTATATATATATATATATATATATATATATATATATATATATATATATATATATATATATATATATATATATATATATATATATATATAAGTAAGCTACTTCCTCAGAACCTAGCGTGGATAATCTAAGTAACTTCTATGAAAGATACTACAGGCGCTCATGACGCAACAACTAACAACTTAGTGTGAGGAAAATATAAATGCCATCGAAAATGTGCACTGGTCGTTAAACTAGTCTTGCAACCGTTCAAAATTTCATAAAAAAAACAGGATTTCTAAATCAATTTTTCATACCTAATTTTTTAGTAGCGACATTTATTAGAATAAAGTAAATTCCTAAATAACAAATATAAATGAAGTTAACAAAAGAAAGGCCCAGAAAGAAATATGTTGAATTTAAGGATTCCCTATGTAAAAATCCAATGAAATATGTTGAATTTAGGGTTTCCCTATGTAAAAATCCAATCACTTTTTGCATATAAAAGACAACCCAAGAAAGAAACACAAACAAACTAAATAAAAAACATAACCCTACTTTCTCTTTGACACCTGAACTCCAAGTGTGACCTTAATCTTGACAATACTCTGCACATCGGCACTGACACTGACCGTACATTACAAATCGTTAGTGAAGTATGTATGCCACTTATGAAGTTTATTTCATACAGTTAAAAACTCGTGCTATAGGTGAATTTATATTGGACCGGTGACCTCTCAGTAAGACACTGACCCTGATCTAATTAGCAGCATATTATACAAATCCACTTTCGAGTCTATATTTCGTTTAGTCTAAACTCACTTGCAAAGTTAAAATCCTGTTTTCTCTCTGACCTCTAATTATAAACTGACCTTGACCTTCCACTACGCACTGACAGTTTAATAGTTGCGGCCAAGATTAAGATCCTATTTAACATTAGACTTCTTACGTATCACTTTGACAGTACCTTACTCTCCATATTGTCATTATCAGTGGATTATACATAACAGATATGAAAGCTCTATCTCAAGTAGTTCAGTGGATTATACATAACAAATATGAAAACTCTATCTCAAGTAGTTCCTAAGTTATGGTCAAGGTTAAATTCATACTTACCCACTGACATCTAAGCATGACCTTAAAATAGACTCCTCTTTGCACATCGGCTGCCTTAATGAATTATGAATTCCACACTGAATTCTCCATCTTCTGTACTTACAAAAGTTAAAGCTAAATTCCTAAACGACTTTTAACCCAAATCAAACATGAAACGCTAAATTGCTATTCCTCCTGAAAATGAATTGGTCCTTCCAAGTCATGAGGACCACACTTGGTAACATTTTCGTCAAAATCCACAAATAACTTTCTGCGTACTCCTGTTTTATCGGACATATCGGAAGGACCCATTATGTAAAGAAAGGTAAGATCCATTTCAATTATGAGAACCACAAACTGATAAGAAACTACGAATATGGAACAACTAACATCAAGATTTATTATTAAATCGTGCTTCAGTTGTACAAAGAAATTACCGAGTGGTCCATGTTAAACGACAGTTGCTGTGTTTGGAATATAAAGGTTATAGCATTTTGAATTTTTTTTTTTTTTTGTCCGCATCGAACAGCGCAGTGTTGTCTGTACAAGAACTGCGTAGCAATTATTAGACTCTTGAAACTAATAAGAAAGGGTAGCATTAAAAGCACTCGTAACAGTTAGTAAAAACTTCATTATTATTATTATTATTATTATTATTATTATTATTATTATTATATGCTATCCCTTTAACTATTTTCTGTGATCTAAGCAAAAGATTTTACTAAAAAACAGGCACACATCTAAGCGAACGAGAGAAATTATTTAAAACATTAGTTGAAATTGTTTCTCACTAAACATATTTCCTATATTTGACAGACTGACATAGAAATATTTTAGTATATGTTGACAGAGGACCAGGAAAATATATTAAACCGTTTGAAAAGATGGAAAAATTCACCTATGAAACTTGAATGTTAAGAAGAGTATGTATATGTTTCAGCGAAACAATCTAGTTCAGAAACACTTCAAAAGAAATATATGTATAATTGAATCACGAAAATATGGAACGTGATGAATATATAAATAAAGGTAATGCCACGAAGTAAAGGACAGTAAGTCGAAAGGCCTAGCACCACTCCATCGTTTCTCTTTCCTTCATGGCTTGCCTATATATATATATATATATATATATATATATATATATATATATATATATATATATATATATATATATATATATATATATATATATATATATTTATATATATATATATATAATATATATATATATATACATACATATATATATATATTACAAATCGTCATGAGCCACCCCCTTTGTAATATATATATATATATATATATATATATATATATATATATATATATATATATATATATATATATATATATATATATATATATATATATATATATATATATATATATATAATTACAAATTGTCATATCATACTTATAAGAATTACCTACCTATAGTGGTATTTTGAGAGGTGAACGTTAAGTTACGGAATCAAAAACACCGAGTAATGAGTAATAATGAAAAACCTAAAACTGGAAAATATCTTAAACCTGCATATGGCTTTTCTTCAAAAGTTTTGTCTGTGGAAGTGTACTAGTGTTTTCAAAGCTCCCGTTAATCATTAAACACTGTTTTAATATTGCTTAGACATGGCAAGTAATCAACAGTTATAAAAACAATACAGACAAATTCACAATTTACTGTACAGTTATGGAAAATAACAGCCAAATTGTGCATTACAGCAAACGTTAAATTAAATATTCACCATATGAGCAAATGGCTCTGTACACAATTATCACAAAATTCTATTAGATCATTATAACTCGGCTCTACTTTGCATAACAATGTGACGAAAGCTGTCAACATTAATACGGCTGCAGTGAGCACCTGCAGAAAAATGTTACATTGTTACGAATTTGGTAAGCTTGCACTGGCCTAAATTGGATATAAGGTCCTACTAGCTGCAACAACGATAGTTGCTAGTACATTTTATCAGTTTGTATCCTGAAGAAAAACGGATTATCTTTGCAGCTCTTCCAATGGCCGCACGCTGTGCGCCAACTCATCAAAAGATTCCACAATTTCGATGTTTTAATTTTCTGTTTTCATGGTTTTGAAAAATGGTGTAGCACACTGTATATACGATAAGCGCTTAGCTCAGTTTATAATGCATTTAATTACAAATCATGAACACCTTACACTACAAATATCATTCCGGTGTGTAATCTTGACAAGTAGAAGCATTACGCTGTCTTCCATAAATAGAGTGGTATACCTTACAAAAGGCAAAACATCGTTTTCTATAACATCTGCCATATGAAAGAACCTAAATGTCAAGGATAACTTCTATATTTGACTTCGTTTTCTTATTTGATGAACGGATTAAAAAATTAATACATGCCCATGTATTATTTTGAAGGTAAGAAAGCAAAACTAAAATGACAGATCTTTACGACATAATCAAATTGTCAGTTATGTCATTCAATTAAAATCGCAGAATATGTGAAAGACAAGAAATACAACTGATTTGAAGGAATACACCATAAAGAACTCACCACCGAAGACTGAAGAACCCAACCAAGCAGTAGTAGTGCAATGACTACAATAATGAAGGGATAACACACAGGAGCGTGTTTACATTTTATACTGTCAAACCCATCAAAACCACGAGAATGAATAAGATGATTAATTTTAAATGATGATGGATTGAAGACGACCAAAATTCATCAACGTCAATACATCATCATCATCAACAATGATTTGATATAATATACTGCAACGAATAAGATGGTGCTTACGTACTGAGAATACAAACTTGTCACCAAGAATGTCTGACAAATTTTCCTTCCTTTAACTCGGATGGCTTCGATAGGACTAATAACTAAGTATTTGTTAAAATGCCCCATATTTTTAATACACAATGTAACAACTAGATCACAATAGTTACGTAGGAATAAGGCAAATAAATGATCTGCAGTCTAACATTACACCACTATTATAAAACGACTTCCGATAAAGAGGGACGCTTCTTTTTAATCTTTCATTGGGAGACACTTAAAGGGGGATCCGAGATTTTAAAAGGGGGTGGCTCATGACAAATATAAAACAATGATCCTCGTCTTACTCATATCTTAACTACTGAACCAGGGATGAACTCCTGAGCATAAAGTTATACGCTTCAAGTGCTTACACAAAAGGTTCGTCAACACTGTCAAAGCCCTCAACACAATGCTCCATTCACCTTTACCGAGTACGCACTAGCTTACTTTCTGGTTGTGGAGGCATCTCCTATTCAATAACTCTTCATCCTGTTTATCCAGCCCTTTCTAGGTCTTTCTCCCCTTCAACCTAACACTTCCGTGTTGTATACACTTTTACCGTCCTATCATCCTCTATGGAATGGAATGGAATGTAAAATGTAGGCCAAACGCCAAGTTCTGGGACATACGAGGTCATTCAGGGTTGAAAGGGAAATTGACAGTAAAAGGTTTGAAAGGTGTAACAGGAGGAATACCTCACAATTGCATAAGAAACAATTGTTAGGAGAGAGTGGAAAGTACGATGGAAGAAAGAGAATATGAACGGATGTACAGTTAAATGGTGTTGGAGCTAGGAGCCCAAGGAACGTTGCAAAGAATCTCAAGCAATGCCTACAGTGCACAGCCTGAGGTCCGCTAGCCCCCCTACGTGAATCGTCCACATGAATTCACATCGCAGAACCATCTGAAAACTAACCTATGCTAACCCTTTTATTACTATACCTGTATATCTTAATGTGCCTTGTCCTGCCAATGTTCTTCTTATGCTACATGAAATGTACAAACTGTTTGTCTGTATACCTTCCCCTTTTTTTCTTGCACTCATATTTAACACTCACGCTTCGCCTTCATGCAAAAATGTACTCAACATTCCCACTTGTCATCTAAAGACACTCCAAGATTCTTACCTGCGTTCACGTCAGCCCGACTTCCTTACGTTACTTACCCTGTTGAAAAACATCTTTTGTCATCCTCTTAAATACTTACACCAATCTACCTCTTCCATTCTTCCACCATCGATACTAACATTCATTGTTTCACCTTATTAATTCCCATTTACTTTCAAAATCTTATTTTCGGTGTTTTCCTCCTGAAGACACTTTGATTCTCTCATTAATATCTATAGTTTCTCTTCAATCAACAATGAATTAATTGCAAACATAAGCCATTCCACACTCATCCACAACCTATCGTTTTTCTCCTTTACTTTGCACCTTCATCGACTGTTCCTTCTTTAACTTTTTACATCTTCCCATCATCATTATAAATATCGAGCAGCCGCGGAAACGCAACAGACCCTATTTTCTGTTATTATGGTAAATGAAAAGAGAACGAAAGACTAATAAGTAAATAAATCTCAGAATGAGAGAGAGTTACTGTCCTACAAGAATGCGGTCCTTAATAGATTTGTTAGTAATTTAAGGATTTATTGAATACTAAAGATATACAGGAGAAACAGAACTGTATGATGTGCAGCGACTGTTGAGATCATGAGAGAGCAGTCAAGAACGGAAAGCCTCCAGGAGTTGAGTCGATTGCAAGCGGGATCCTTTGATATGATGGTGTGACCGAGAGGCTAACCAAGGTATGTCTGGATGATGGAAAGGTACTGAATGAATGGAAGAAAAGAATAATTGTTTTTATACATAGTGATGAAGATAACAGAGAAACTATAAGAATTACAGGGAAATACCATTACCTAGTAAACGAGGAAGGTGTATTTTAGGATTTTGATTGAGAGACTAAGACTTGCCAAGAGCAACTTTAAGTTAAGTATACCTTAGTTTAATCAGACCACTGAGCTGATTAACAGCTCTCCTAGGGCTGGCCCGAAGGATTAGATTGATTCTACGTGGCCAAGAACCAGTTGGTTACCTAGCAACGGGACTTTCAGCTTATTGTGGAATCCGAACCACATTATAACGAGAAATGAATTTCTATCACCAGAAATAAATTCCTCTAATCTTCATTGACCGGTCGGAGAATCGAACGCAGGGCCAGCAGAGTGCTAGCTGAGAGCGGTACCCACCCATCCCATGAGGAGCTAAACCAAGAGGAACTCTGTGGGTGTTTACAATTTAATACTAACCTATCACAGTCCTGTTTACAAACTCTGGTAGACTTCCATTGTACATTGATCCACGCACCGTCTTCCCTATAAACACCTACAGTGTTCCTCCTGTCATCAATCTTAGTTTCTCAATCAAAATCCTAAAATACACCTTCCTCGCTTACTAGGTAATCTTATTTCCCTGTAATTCTTTAATTGCTCTGTTATCTTAAACTTTACGTATAAAATCAATTATTCTCTTCCTCCATTCCTTCAGTTCCTTTCCATCACCCTCTACTACCTTTACCCATATAAGAAGGAACTTGCTATGCCTCTCACCCATTCCTTTGGAGTCTTTCCCTCATGTAAACATACCCTACACACCCTAATCACTCACCCAACAGCACCTTCACCACCGTACCTTATTTATTAACCTATCTACTCATGGTAGCTTACCATTCTTTACCAATTTAACTGCCTTCCTTATATAATCTCCATAAGCGCTTTCAAGCTCACATGAACACCTTCAACTCTTCTCTTCCAGCTCTGCCATGCCTCTACCACATTCAACAATTTTTCAGATACTCAGTCTACTGACCCAGCTATATATACATTTTCTTCTGGCCGTATGTCCCATTTGATCTTTTATTTTCAGACCCATTTGTTCATTAGCCGTTCTCTCTAAATTTACCATATCTCACTCGACATAAAGCATTTGCTCATATTTACCCCTCTGTTTTCATCACCTCCAATCCTATTCTATCACTGTCTTTTAAATAACCTTATCCATAGTATTTAACATCTGTTGATGATCTATTCTGAAATGCAATTACACCAACAATAATCTCGTTCTTCCTTCACTGAATCTTTCGTTTCCTCATCCCGCAACTCACTGCTATTCCCCTTTTTTACCCTTCAGCCCCTATAAATATTCTATGATATCTTCAAGTACAAAACCCGGAATTTTACCTATTCCACAGAATACTCTACCCCTTTCTGTGAGTTTATCACCAGCTAATATGTCATCATTTTCTCTTTATATGCTACTATCACTCCATTCTCATCATAACCACTTGCCTTAACTACATTTACAGCCATAGTTTCAACCTTTCCTCTCCAACTTTAATTTCTACAGTTCCATTTTTGTTCAAGAAATGATTAAATACATCTCAAGCTACCTAAATTAGTTGTCATAACATTACTGATGAATATTCTTCTTTAGCAACAATGTGTTTTCAGCAATCATGCATCTTACCACACAAATTTCAACAAGACTCACTATTCTCATTTACCCCAGAACTCCGTACATATATTTAAACCATCTACCACAACCATCCTTTGTATTTTCTCAACCAAGGCAGGAACAGTTTCAGACTCCTCCTAAAACACTTTTCCACTCACACGCTTCTCCATGCCTGAATAATCTCAATAACTCTTTATTTATGGAAACGTTTTTAGCGCTAGATGGATACATTGGTCCTTCGCACATAAATCAAAATTTGATCTAATATCATCAGATAAATTTTTCACCGAATACCTTGATATCTTACAAGAGAGGGGAAGGAAGAAACTTTTCCTCCACATAAGAATTCGAATCACGGCACAAAGGGTTGTTCGGTAATTCACTTCTGAATTCGGACTCGGTAGAAAACGTATTCAAAACCAACCGCTAATTGAGAAGTTGGTTTATTACACCGGGCCATTCATACACACACATATATAATACACATATATATATATATATATATATATATATATATATATATATATATATATATATATATATATATATTACAACTCTAATGGACAATTGTGATCATGTAATGGGCTTTATTAGAGTAAGCATTTGAAAATAATCGATCATATTTCTCAGTTATATTTCCGATTAGGCCAGATTAGAGAGAGAGAGAGAGAGAGAGAGAGAGAGAGAGAGAGAGAGAGAGAGAGAGAGAGAGAGAGAGAGAGAGAAAGGTTTTAGAAGCCTTCCACCTACAAAGAAAAATAAATCAGACGGTCAAACGTAAACCAAATACTCCTGCTTCCATTTCCTAATTTCCAGTACCAAGGGGACGAAAAAAAAAAGGGAAAGATTTCCCGAATAAACCGTAACTTCGGGGAAATTGTGATCCTTTTAAAGAAAATAAGATAAAATGCGATGGTTGTCCATAAACGCAGGGCCAACGGTACTTGGTGGCAGAATTCGCCACTTTGGCGGGTTTTGAGGCGCATTTTCTCGCCAGGCGAGTCCCGCCGGGACCTCCTTCCGTTCCTAACCTGACTCTGCTTCACTTGACTTAATACATATATAATGACCCTACTTAGGGCTACGGAAGACGCGGAAAAGTAAGATAAACCAAGGGAAAAGGCTCAGAATTTGATTCCCTTGGGTTGCAAACGTGATCTATTTCATTAAAGAAAGGGAACTTACGGTGGTAGAAAAAAAAATAAATAAATAAAAAAGTGCTTTATGAAGCGTAATGAAACTCACGGCAGACAAAAGAAACCCAACACCATTAGAGTAAATCAGAGCATTTGAAAAAGATATCAGAACGTAAACTGGCGCTTCGTAGATGGAGAGAATCTCAAGCTTAAGACGACACATGGGAAGTCGAGGTCACGGCCAAAGGCAAGGTTCAGGAGGCAGGGAGCAGCTGGTTTACGCGAGAGTGCGGCTCTGTTAATGCCATTATTGACAGTTTATAAGGATAGATGGTGCCACACACTCAACACACACCAGAAAAATTTTTCCAGTGGCTTTCATTTCTGTTTTTGGACACCAAATCCTCCGAATATACGTTCTTACAAACGGAGAATCTTCGATTTAACGCCATCAACATGGAAGGTGCAAAATCCTCTTGTAAGGAAGATACACATTAGCGAAAATGTGCAAGCCTTCCATGGCAAAATATCAGTTTTAGACCGGCTCAAGTGAACGGTGTTGTCGGAAAAGATAAGGAGCAGGAGCCAACATCGTCAACACAATTCACATCTTCACGGCCTCCGCTCGGCGCATTAACCTGCCTGCGAGCTGCCTCACAATCTCGCAAAATCTCGTGATTACGTGAACTCCTCGCACCTGGGCTCCCGACCCTGATTGTCAGGGAGGAAGGGGGGTGAGAGAGAGAGAGAGGAGGGAGTTGGGGAGTGAAGGTAGGGTGGTGGCTGCAAAATGGAGGAAAAGGAATTGGAAGAGGAGAAACACAGGCAGAGTGTAAGTATAGCACCAAGTAGGGTATAAAGTATAAAGCTAAGGTATAAAGAAGCCACTATATGTAATATAAAAAAAAAACACTTGATCGATAGTTTCAGCTTTAAAAGAAGAGATGAGCGTGATAATAAACTGGAGAGGGTCGTGAAAAGGCATGGCACATCAGAGCTAAAATGAATGACTAAAATAACACTAATACGATTAAATATGATAATTCATGTAGAGAGAGATAAGGATATTCGGAGATGGAAAGACTTACGATGGAAGTACATACAAATGTAAAAGAAGGAAGGGTGTTGAACGTGCGAGGATATATGAAAGAAACAAACATGACACAAAAGAGATTCATTTGATAATTCTTCACATAAAAACCCAAAAATATAAAACACTTAATTCAGCCTCTTTACACATTTTCTCAAATATAAGATCAGTTTCATTAGTAGTGATCACCGTTCTTGACAAAAACTGATTACAATGAATTCCGCGAATTTAATTACGGTAAAATGGAATAACAGCTTGTGGACAACAAACGTCTGTTATTTAGACAATTCAAAACTTGAACATGTATAAGACATTTCCCTCCCTTGTACACCCAAGGATGAGAAACTCTGTGCCCGATTTTTCACGGGTCCATATAACCTGCTTCTTTCATATCTTTAAGTGTGTTGTCTCCTTTCTGGCAAAACCACACTCAGGTCCACGAAACTTTTTTTTTTTCTTAATGAGGGACTCCTGTTTTAGAGGCCCCCAAGATATCAAGAGTTCTGAAATTCATGAGACGTCAATCGAACTCCAAGTATCAAGAGTCAACACCAACGACCCACAAAAACATCGCCATTAATCAAAATTATAATATATACATATATATATATATATTATATATATATATATATATATATATATATATATATATATATATATATATATAATATATATATATATATATAGTATATATAATATATACACCTAACATATATAAATATATACATAAATATATATAATATATATATAACATATATAAATATATACATATATATATATTTTAAATATAAATATATATATATATATATATATATATATATATATATATTTTAAATATATATATATATATATATGTGTGTGTGTATATATATACATACACATATATATATATATATATATATATATATATATATATATATATATATATATATATATATATATATATATATATATATATATATATATATATATATATATATATATATATATATATATATATATAATATTCACATATACCCTTTTAGACAGGGTGCAGCTGAAAGGCGTTAGTCTTGAAAGTTCTCAAATCTTTTTTTTTTCTTCTTCTTTGGGTGGAGGAGGCTATTAACTCTATGCACCTGGCTGTAACCAATACAATCGTCTACCACCAAGGTACTTAATTCACTGCTTAGGTCAAAAGAGGCGCGGTGTGTTTTTAACGAAGGGTGCCCATCCGGTCGTTGTCTCCCATTGAGACGAGGAGGAGGAGGAGGAGGAGGAGGAGGAGGAGGAGGAGGAGGAGGAGGAGGATACATGGAAATATACAGTAAGACCTGCACTCAAGTGTTTTCTTTCCTGTTAATTTATGACAAAAAAAGTAAGCAAACATAGGTGCACGACTTTTTTGTGACATTTGTGTAAATAAATACATATACATACATATAATATGTATGTATGTATGTATGTATATATGTATATATATGTATATATATAATATATTATACAATATATATATATATATATATATATATATATATATATATATATATATATATATATATATATATATATATATATATATATATATATATATATATAGTCCCTGGCATTCCAGAAACTATATACACACATACATACATACATACTGCAGATGCTATCATTATATATAAATACACATATAATGATAGTATGTACTGCATGCATGTATGTATGTATATAGTCTGGAAATGTCAGGGACTGTATATTGATGTGATTTTGAAATTTAGGCTGTCAAGCCAAGCAATGGACACTTGCGGCCACTCAGCGGTTAAGACAGCGATAAGCGGGAGCTGGAGTGATTGTACAAGATAGAGAGATTCACAAAATAAAGGGGATAAAGTACAAGGATCTAAAAATGGAACTCTGAGAAAATCCCACAGTTGTACTAAAAGGTAACAGTCGAGAGGTTGGACAGCAAGACTGGAGAAAGGAAACGGAAAAGATGGCAGAATATAAGACTCAAAATCAGGTGCATGTAGGGCCCAAGGGGGCACCGCAAATACCTTTAGTAATGTCTACAGTGCACCAAGGGCGGCGCATTGATAGCACTACCCAAATGTAGGGGATCTGTTATGGTGACGCACCTTCTCTGCGATAGGTACCTCTGACAGATTTCCATTGTGAAGTCTTCCTAAGATTGGGCAAAGAGGCTGCCTAAGATATTACTGAAGCTGCTTCAAGTACTTAAAGAAGGTTCAGCAGTAGGAGAGAGGTGGTTTGCTTCAGAGACATCGGCCTGAGAACATGGGCCTTTTTCTTTTCTGGGTAGTGAATACTTCCTCCTAATAGGTTTTTGGTAGTTCAAGGTAATGTATTAGACTTCCAGAATTTAAAGTGGCTTGACTAGGCATAAACATCTTTTTTTTTTCAGGGACTCAACATAATTCTTTGCTTTACTTTAGAGATACAGGGCATAGTTTATACAGATACGTTCAGCGTGTAAAGAACTGCTCAATCAATCTGGCACTCCTGACACATTTTGTCTTTAGCCATGTAGTCCAAACTGTAATTAGAACAGTGAGGGTTTGAAGTGCATTCACCCTGTTCCAGAGATGAACACATGCAACATATTTTTGTATTTTCAGACAATGGATGTTAAGTATACCTTACTTTAACCAGACCACTGAGCTTATTAACATCTCTCCTAGGGCTGGCCCAAAGGATGAGACTTATTTTACCTGGCTAAGAACCAATTGGTTACCTAGCAACGGGACCTACAGCTTATTGTGGAATCCGAACCACATTATACTGAGAAATGAATTTCTATCACCAGAAATAAATTCCTCTCATTCTTCATTGGCCGGCCGAAGAATCGATCGCGGGCCTAGGAGATTGCTAGCCGAGTACGATATCGACAATGGATGTATAGTCATACTTAAAGCAGTTATAACCCTGCAAAAGCTTTGGCTTGAATGGACGGATCAGTATTTCCTCATTCTCAATAATAATGAGGGAGGGTACATCAGGGTCCTCGAAACTCGGCGATTTTGTGTATTTTCCATGCTAACCCTAAGCACATTTCAATGACGGAAAATCAGTCTACCGTATTCCAAAACAGAAGAACTACTGGAAGGCTGCGGACTCAGTGAGAAACAATGCTAACTGTAATGGCAGATGAGGCACTTCCCTTGAGGCCAACATCAATCACTTTAACTTCCGTGGGGAAACAAAACAATTGCAATTTTGCCAGTCTACATAGCTTAGAAATCCCCAAGTGACGGTGCAAGGTTTGCTGTCCCTCACCCTGTACTTTTCTTATTAAAATCAGAGAATTACAGAAGGCATTAAGTCTTCGGGTTCTGAATGTGCACAGGCTAGATGTCTTACCAAAGAAATGCATGAAAAATTAATTTGGTTGAGAAAATACTAATGTTATGACACTAAAGGCGACCAATGTGAGAGTGCAGGGTGTTCAGGACTGTGGGTAAAACCTGTAAATCTATAAAGCTGCTGCAGGATGTGGGGCACGGCCAGGGTAGCACTTCCAAGAAGACAGTAAAGGCATGCAATGTGTAAGTCAAGAGTAAAGGGTCTAGGAATGAAAAAGACGCTGTGATTCTGCTTGGAGGTTGGAATGCAAAGGTAGTTTCGACTGAAAAAGATGGCACAGCAAATACGTTTGGAGTGCCTGGAATGAATAATGGTTTGGGTCTCAAGGGAATGCGTTCTGAATATGGCTCGATGGCTGGCAATACCTGGTTTCCAAAAAAAAAAAAGTTTTTGTAAGTACACTTGGAAGAATATAATGAGAAAAATCTGTTATATAATGAGTTAATGAGACGGGAGTGGATGGAGTCACTTGATCATCACTACACTGGAGCAAAAATAAGTAGATACATATTCTCCTTGGACAGGATGGGTTTAAAATGAGGCTATAAATATGATTACGAGAAGTGAGGTTGATAAATATGATTACGAGAAGTGAGGTTGATAAGACAAATAATTACAACATTCCCTCCAGGAGAAAAATGAAAAATGGGCTACGGTTAAAGATCCAGAAGCGAAATAAACTAAAGAATTGTATGCAAACTAAGTGTTGGATTTTTAATCCAGGCAGTGATGTTTTCGTACAAAGTAGATTGAGAGAAGGAATAAAACTTGTGTAGGATGAATAACGGATTAGAAGTTTGATGAAGGAAAATAAATAAATAATTGGTCTGCACGAGAAAAATTGACTAGCTAGAATACTGTGATTCAGTGTATTATATTACTTACAAATCTGGAAGATAAAAGCTTTCCTCTTATATCAATAGCTGACTCTGGACTCCTCGGCACAAATTTTATCCATTATTCTCTAATCACATTCAATTACCAACCCTTGGTCAAGGCAATGTGTTATTGATACCAAAACTGATCAGCAAGGGGCCCCCTTCTGCTTGATGGGAAAGGAGACCTAATACAGCAATTTAAGCTCTTTTTTATTCTATCGTCAACGCTGAAAGATAAACAAACGTAATCTTCTTATTTTCGAATCCCTATATTTGTTTGATTATCTACTGCCTTTACCAAACGATTAGAAAAAAGTTAAGTATATCTTAGTTTAACCAGACCACTGAGCTGATTAACAGCTCTACTAGGGCTGGGCTGAAGGATTAGACTTATTTTACGTGACTAAGAACCACCTGGTTACCTAGCAACGGGACCTACAGCTTATTGTGGAATCCGAACCACATTATGACGAGAAATGAATTTCTATCACCAGAAATAAATTCCTCTAATTCTTCATTGGCTGGTCGGAGAGTCGAACGCTGGGCCAACAGCATGCTAGCCGAGAGCTCTACCCACCCCTCAAATGAAGAACTTCCAAACTATTAGAGAGAGAGAGAGAGAGAGAGAGAGAGAGAGAGAGAGAGAGAGAGAGAGAGAGAGAGAGAGAGAGAGAGAGAGACTTAACATCTCACCCTATATAGGTACTACTACTACTACTACTATTTAAAAGGTCATAAAGTGTGTGCAATTTTCCCTATCCCTGTCTCAACTAATTTGTACACTGTTTATTTAAAAGTTTTTCTTTAGATATGTTTTTCTCTTTTTTCTAGTTAAATGTTTGAAATCTTACTTGGTAAATTAACTAAATTCTAGATTTTCCATTACTGTGTACATTTTGAATGATGATGATTCAATAGATTACATTTATAACTTACAGAAGTTTATGTTAATTTGATTTTGATAAACATCTGCCTTGGATGAAAAATATTACAATTTCAGAAACAAAATTTCGACCATTTTCAGTTCTGCCGAAGAACAAACACGTTTTTCAATTTTCTATTTCCTTACTTCCAAAGGAGTGAAGAAATTAACTCGTACTGCAAATCTCCCAAAGACATCATCCATCTTCCCTTGGCTAAGTGCAGGTCCAGCTAGCAGTCTGTCTTGGCGGTCGAGTTTGCAGTTTCGAGCCCAACCTGTTCTTCCTAAAGGAAGGTTTCGAGGGTGCTCGCTTCTCAGCGTTTGTAATAGCTTCATAAAAAGTTATTGTACTTAAATCAAGTCTGCGTTCATCGGTTCATAGTCATTATTAAACATTCATTGTTGCTCTCTCTCTCTCTCTCTCTCTCTCTCCAATATGCGTTCATTACATAACTCTCACAATAAAACACTTACAAACTGGGGTGTCAAGACTCTCTCTCTCTCCCTCCAATACGCGTTCATTACATAACACTCACAATAAAACACTTACAAACTGGGGTATCGAAACTCTCTCTCTCTCTCTCTCTCTCTCTCTCTCTCTCTCTCTCTCTCTCTCTCTCTCTCTCAAATTGCATTCGTAAACTTAAGTAAATCATAAACTCATACGGTATGAAATCTCTAATTTGCGTTCAACAGTTCATACACAAAAAGTAATCATTACTTCCTAGTCAAGAATCTCTCTCTCTCTCTCTCTCTCTCTCTCTCTCTCTCTCTCTCGCCGGCACAAAATCTCGATAATGCAACTGCTGTGTACATCAGAGATCACCTGTCTGTTAACCATCCCTAATTACTTTCAAAGATTATGAACAAGAACAAAAAACGTGAAAAATAAAAATAAAAAAAGAATCGGTCCATTATTCCCGTCGGAGGTCTGTAATCTCCATACTCGCATTGGAAACTGTTGTGTGAAATTTGTCACATTTCGGGCGCCCTCTAATTTTCCCCGCCGCCTGTAGTATTAGAAATCAATTACAAAGCCATTGAAATTAATAAAGGGAACACAGCCATAGTCCGTGGCCAATGGCTAATGTGCGGGTTGGAGTCCAAAGGGGAGGAGATACCACCAGTTTACTTACGCTTCTTTCCGCCTCGTCTTCGTCCCTTCCCTTATTGCTTCGGCTTCGGCGCTCGAACGCCACGCACCGGCGACGTTGCCTTCCAGGTGAGCGACGTCTTCCAGTTGAGCGACGTCTTCCAGGGACTGGAAAGAAACGCCAAGAAAGCCACGCAAGAGCGCTGCCAAAAGAAATCTCCTGAAGAGTTTCTGAAGCAACTTAAAGAGAACCGAGCGTCGAAGAGTTGCAAATGTGGCATGGGTGGTTACCGGTGGATATGGGGAAGGGGGGGGGAGTGTATTGCAAGCGGGAGTTGGCGGCTGTCAGTATAACTATTACATGAAGACTGGTTGTTACTTGTCTTCGAATTTCAAATCTCTGACTTACAATTAATTCTTTGACCCAAGGCCCAAGGAAGGTAGCGCCTAAAACCGCAAGAAAAAAAAACGGGAGCGAATTACATCTATAATAACAACATAAATAAACGTAATTACGGCGCCAACCATATGTAAATACAGCCAATATTTCTCAAATCGCTTAGACGAGACATGCGCGTCCAAGACATGTCAGAGGAATCGGACAGAAAGGGAAGACACCGTAATTGCAAACCACGCTTCATATTCGACACCTCGGTCTCACTCAAGCGGCGAGATGTGAGATAGCCAAGATACCTGAGAGAGAGAGAGAGAGAGAGAGAGAGAGAGAGAGAGAGAGAGAGAGAGAGAGAGAGTTCTCTTAATCTCCGATTTAACCAATAACCTCCTCACATTCCGATAATGAACATGACGCACACCCGTTAATTCGTTAGGTATATAACTGCTTATATTCAATATACAGTACACAGTAATGCATTATGAGACTGTGTCTACCTCAGTTATCATCTAAGACCATTTCTAAGATTCATCTAAGACCATTTCTAACAGCACTAAATGGTGGTGCCTCATCTTAACAATGACGCAGTGGTGAATTTTTTTTTTTTTTGTACTAAAAATGAAAATTTTTTTAATACTATCCCCATAATTCTATAACGAGTACCGACATGTTTCCTTTATTCTGATTAAAAAAAAAAGACTGCTTCACTAATATACTGTACTTTTATGCAATAACGTTCAGTTTGCCTTATTTCTTCTAAACAGTCTACAGGCGATGCGAACCGTTACAATAGGATTTCTTTTAGCACTTATAATCACATTTCAGTTCTGTTAACCTTTATATTTACAGATGATAAAAATGTGACAACAATATTGTTTGTGGTGAATCAAGTCGTGGTCAGAATAATAAAGGGAAACATTTTTTCGTTCTAAAGCGCATCTTGATGAGCTGAGATGAAAAAAAAAGTCGAGGAAAATTATGGATCATCACCATACTAGAGAGAGAGAGAGAGAGAGAGAGAGAGAGAGAGAGAGAGAGAGAGAGAGAGAGAGAGAGAGAGAGAGTAACGGGGCACTGGTGGGACCACATGCACTATACTAAACGAGTAGAGAAGTAAATTATCATCTCATTAAAGCAGCTTCACCAAGCACGAGGCAATAATTTGAGTTAAACTTATTTGTAAATACACTTTATTTGTAAAAACGTTCACGAAATGATAATTACCTCTGTAACGAACTATAGCATATATAGTTCATTACAGAAGAATTATATATATATAATATATATATATATATATATATATATATATATATATATATATATATATATATATATATATATATATATATATATATATATATATATATATATATATACCGGTGTTTCTGAAATTAGAGGCCCCCTCCACACAACAAATGGAAAATTATGAAGTTTTCTGCTATAGCCTATCTCAAGTACATTATTTTAAGTTTAAGCTATTTTTCATTTTACATTTATTGTATTTTCAGACTGAGTGACGGAGTTAGATACAGCCATGGCTGACGGCTCGGAGGAAATCAGATGGATTGACCTTCAGAGAGGCCAGGGATGCTGGCGCATCCTTCATTTCACGTTCCTGGATAGCTAAATACATTAAAAGAGATGAATCCTTTGTTAAAAGAAACTGGAACAAAAATCCATATGACTGTCAGTGCGAAAAGAGTGAGAATCTTGGAAGGCCTGAAGTCCTTTCTCAGGAGTCAAAAGACATCAAAGCTGAGGCAGTGGGTAGACCAAGAAAAAAGAAGTCTTTAAGTAAAGTGGTGCTTGAACTAGAAACAAAAAGGGGAAAGAAGAGAAGTTATAGTGCTGTATATCATGAGTTGAAAAAACCTGGTATCAAGCCATTTCATGTTATCAGCAAGCCCAACATCACTCAGCAACAGAGAGAAGACCATGCATGGTTTTGTGGTGCATTTCTTAAAGACTGGGATGAAGCTGACTTTCTCCATGTTGCCGCATCAGATGAATTCTTCATTTACACAGTTAGGAAGCCAAATCATAAAAATGACATCATTTGGGCTGCAAAGTTGGATGATATCAGCAATGACATGCGCTATCGCCAAGTTGTGAAATTTCCTGAATGTCTGGGAATTTTTCTGTTTCACAGCCAAACGGTTAGTGTGGATTATCAAAGAAAAAGGACAGTCATGGAATGGCAAATACTTCAGAGAAACTGTTCTCATTGATGGAGTATTTCATTTCCTCAAAGATCCTGATAATGCATTATCTGTTGAAGAAGTCACATTTTTGCATGATAAGGCACCATGTTTCAAGGCTCCTCAGACACAGGAGCTGCTTCGAAATAGTGGTATCGATTTCTTCTCGTCAAGTGAATTTCCAGGTAGCTCCCCTGACCTTAATGTGTGTGTGTGAAAACATTGGTAGTATCTTAAAGGATCGTGTTGAAGTGCACACAGTGAACTATGATGGTATACCAAGCCTCGACGACCTGCAAAGAGAGGTGACCGAAGTGCTCAGGGAAATGGAGTTTGAGTCTCAGCTTTTTTGCGATTTGCTGAAATCATACCCCTCAAGAATGCAGGCTGTGGTACAAGCAGATGGAAGCCACACAAAATATAAAATTCTCAGAGAGAAACTTAAATAAATACCTGTTCTGAATTACTTTTGTTTTTGTCCATATCAATTTTAGTTTATGCTGTAGAGGGATGGGGGGGCGCTCTAATTTCGAAACACCCTGTATACAGAAGGGCAGGCAGGTTAGGTCTCCAGATGAAGACAGACGATCTTCAGGCAAGATGATTCAGCCCGATGGTTTTACCTGAGACGAGTAAAATGAGCAACAAACCGTGGCATCATGAGGAGATGGGGAAAGATGCTGCAATGCCTACTGTAATCTTTGCAGAAACTGACTGTTTCTGTGCCCTATAAACTGTTGCAGTGATGAAAGTAGTAATTCTTCAATTGTCTAAAGTGACAGTTCAAATGCTACAGGTAATTACTCCAAAACTGCCTCAGAGTCAAAAGTAAATTTTTTTCCAGTTCAAAAGTATTTGTATTCGTACCGAAGGTAATGGTCCTTGTTTCGTAAGCACTTGTTCCAGTACCGGGAATGATTCTATAAAGAAAAGTATACCTTAGTTTAACCAGACCACTGAGCTGATTAACAGCTCTCCTAGGGCTGGCCCGAAGGATTAGATTTATATTACGTGGCTAAGAACCAATTGGTTACCTAGCAACGGGACTTACAGCCTATTGTGGAATCCGAACCACATTATAGCGAGAAATGATTTTCTATCACCAGAAATAAATTCCTCTTATTCTTCACTGGCCGGTTGGAGATTCAAACGCGGGCCAAGCAGAGTGCTAGTTGAGAACGGAACCCACCCTCCCAATGAGGAACTATTTTTTTTTAAGAAAGAGAATATGAACGGAGGTACAGTTAAAAGGAATGAAAGGAGTTGCAGCTAGGGGCCGAAGGGACATGAAAAGAACCTTAAGTAATGCCTGCAGTGCACCACACGGGAGCAGCCAATCCCGAGGTCAACCTTTTGGCAAAATTTCCGTAATACAAACGTAACTACTACTTGATATCAACGAACAGAGAAACTGAAGCAAAAACATGACTTAAAGCGGAGGTAACACCATAAGCAACAAGCATAATAATATGGATAGTAACTTTAACAACGAAAAACCCCTCCAGGTTAAAGCGAATGGAATCAGAGGAAAGATTCTTATCTTTATAAAGTACTTCCGCCGACCATCCCCAGGTGTAAGATTTGGGGAGTGCCTTGCCAGTGGCGCTATAAATTCGAATATACGAAGTTAGAAGACTTCGCAGGTGGGAAATAGAAAGGCACTAGACCCAGCAGGGCCAATAAATTGCCATCAAAGGGTTATCTTCATGTTTGGATTTTGTACTTGGTGGTTCCTGCTTACTGCTGCTGCTGCTTCTGCTGCTGCTGCTGGGGTCTGCCCGCTCGAGACATGATTCCTAGAAGGTGATCGTTGCTAGCTTTTATTTTCAGGTAATTATGAAGGTTCTTTTTCCTTTGTAATAACAAATCAGAAATACCAAGAACTTCCTTTTGGAAAGATATGGAGGTTCGTGTCTAGTTTTCACCAAGAAAGGTCTATTGGACTTATTTTCGGGTGCCTTTTCTCATGAAAATGGTATAAGGAAAACATTAAAGAATAAAAATTTGGGACCTATTTTTGCGAAACACATGGAAATATGTCCAGTTTTCAACTCGAGTCAAATAACAGAAAAGAAGAAGCTACAAATTTGAGTACTAATTTCCGAAAAAGCAGGGAGGTCTGTCGTCAGTTTTCGACTCAACTCTAAATATGAAAATAACGAAAACTGAATTACTTATTCTCGTTAAGACAGAGTGGTCTGTTCCCCTTTTTCCTCTCGCCATAAAATAAGATGACAAAAACATTGCAAAAGATTATGAAAAATACGTATCAGTGATGAGAAATTCGACTAGTTATTGAGATAATAAAATTCTTTTTAAGAAAAATATAGAAAACGTCTAAAAAAAAGAACTGAGGGAAAATAATAAAAAGTTGAGAAATAAAATGCTGTCATAAATACAATTTTACTAAAAATTAACAATAACCCGAAGAATGTGAGGGAATTAGTAAATTAGCTAATTACAGACCTGACGTCACGCTCTGGTGCTTAAACCAACAATCTGACACACGGGAAGACTTTGGAGAGGAAAAAATTTCCTTTTATATGAAAATAATAAATTGCCTTTTATCTACCAGTTACATAGCTTACACGTACGCAATTCTGATTAAAAATTTTCCACATTTAGCCTTCTTTAACAGGAGAGAGAGAGAGAGAGAGAGAGAGAGAGAGAGAGAGAGAGAGAGAGAGAGAGAGAGAGAGAGAGAGAGAGAGAGAGAAGGCTCTTGCCAGTCTCACTATTTATGAAAAGTGATCTCTCAGGTTGCTATTTTTCCTTTCCAGTTTAAATATTTCCGCCGAGTGTGAGTATCGACCTTTCACCGGGTATTCCCAATTTGGTAATTTCAGAAAATTATCATGGAGTATAGGTTGACCTGAATCGTTCAACATGTAGTTATTAGGTTTGAATCGGATGTGCTTAGACCTCTCCTGAATCAATTATTCTGCCAGTTGCAGTTGTTTTAATTTATAGCATTTGTAGTTTTATGGCGGTTTTTAAAATCTCTGCCAATGTCAGACGGTCGTCCATTCGGCTGGTTCAGAGCAAGGATAAGGTAATGAATATGACCTACAACGGTATGTCACTGTAGGGTATTCCAAGACCGCAGAGCATGTTGCAGTACACAATGGAATCAAGCCACCATGAGATGTAATACAGGTGGAATGGAATATAAAATTTAGGCCAAAGGTCAACCGCTGGGACCCATGAGGTCATTCAGCACTGAAAGGGAAACTAAGTAAAGTAAGTATACGTTAGTTTAACCAGACCACTGAGCTGATTAACAGCTCTCCTAGGGCTGGCCCGAAGGATTAGATTTATTTTACGTGGCTAAGAACCAATTGGTTACCTAGCAACGGGACCTACAGCTTACTGTGGAATCCGAACCACATTATAACGAGAAATGAATTTCTATCACCAGAAATAAATTCCTCTAATTCTTCATTGGCCGGTCGGAGAATCGAACGCGGGCCCAGCAGAGTGCAACGAGGAACAGGGAAACCAAGTATGAGGGCTTTGAAGGTGTAAGAGGAGTAAAATCTAGCAGGTGCACTATGAAACGATTGTTACAAGTAAGAAGGAAGGAAGAGAATATGAAAGGAGGTACAATCAAAGGAATGAAAGGGGCTGCAGCTAGGGGCGGTAGGGGCGTTGCAAGGAACCTTAAGTAATGCCAACAGTCCACCGCATGAGGTACACTGACGACGGCACAATCCTCCGACGAGGTTAGTAAAAGCGGCTCAGTCAGAACGTTGTATTTGTTTCGGATGATGGGGGCAATACTGTTGCCCATCAGATCTGAAAAGAGTGATTCCGGCAGAAGTGTGGGAGGTCATAAATGATATTTCATAAACAATAAATTTCAGTTACGAACATTTCAAAGAATTATCAGCGGTAGAATCATATCGTGCCTAAGAATATGCAACTGACAAATCACTCAAAAACAAAATATCACTCACCCAAAATAAATATATATATATATATATATATATATATATATATATATATATATATATATATATATATATATATATATATATATGTATATATATATATATATATATATATATGTATATATATATATATATATATATATATATATATATATATATATATATATATATATATATATATATATATATATATATATATATTTACATATGACTCCTGATGAATAACAGAGCAAATAGCCAAGCAAACATGATCTACTTCCATGAACAAATAACGCTATTTATTGCATACGCGTTTCGTTTTATAAAGTGAAAATATTTTCCTCTACATGAAAATACTGTTAAATTTCTCCATTATTTTATTATTATTATTATTGTTATTATTACTATTATTCTTATTTCGCTATTAAGCAGTTTCACCTAACCACCAAATACAAATATATATATATATATATATATATATATATATATATATATATATATATATATATATATATTATATATATATATATATATATATATATATATATATATATATATATATATATATATATATATATATATATATATATATATATATATATATATATATATATATATATATATATCTATCTATTTATATATATATATATATATATATATATATATATATATATATATATATATATATATATATATATATATATATATATATATATATTTACACATATATATTTACATATATATATGATATTTATTTGGATATTTTCGCTCTTACGCAATTTATTTTGAAGTCAACAGCATTATATGCAGACTAACTTTTTATTTGCTGATTCAAAGTCTAAATAAAAAGAGTGAAACTACAGTAATGACACTAACTTCAATACATATATGTGTGCATGCATATGTATATGTATATGTATATATATATATATATATATATATATATATATATATATATATATATATATATATATATATATAATATATATACACTATGTACAGTATATATAAATATATTTATATATGTATGTATATACTGTACATACATACATACACATAGGTATGTATGTATACGCGTGCGTATGTGTGTATGAGAGCCGTTGAAGCTGAATACGAACGAAAGAAAATAAAACTGCTGAGTTGGACTACGTGCGTAAAGTATTTGGCGTAAGAAAAACTGGATACACGCACAAGTGGTAAAAAGGTTAGCATGGGCGAAATGCTGGATATAAGTATTTGGAAGTGGCTTGGTCGCGTGCAGAAAATAGATGATAAATTGATATTCATAGTATAATTCGGTTGCGTTATGGAAGAGAGGAAAGCGCCGAATAGCTGGTGCGAACGAGGTAACTGGCACAGTTTGTGTGTGGGACTATGAAATGGCTCATGATGCGGCTACTTTCTGCACAGATGGCTATCTACAGTTCGACTATCAAAGTGTAAATGGGCTTTGACCACAGCTATTCTTTTTTTTTTCTGGAGCCAGTCCCAGCGAGAGTAAATGAATTATTGTCCAAACAAGAAAGTAAAAAATACTTTATCCTCTTTTATAAGTATTTTTTACTTTATTGTTTGGATATTAATTCGTTTACCCTCGGTGGCACTGGCTTTTTATTTAGACTTTGAATCTGTCTACACTGAAGAAGTACAGACTGACTCAGAGTCGTTTACAGTTGGTCTACAAATAATGCCGTTGACCTCAATAGAAATTGCAAATAATGCTGCTGACTTCAGTAGAAATTGCATAAGAGCGAAAATACCCAGATATTTATGCATATATACGCTATCTGGGTATTTTCTCTTTATGCAATTTCTACTGAAGTCAACAGCATTATTTGCAATTTCTAGTGAAGTCAACAACATTATTTGCAATTTCTATTGAAGTCAACAGCATTATTTCTAGACTAACTTTAAACGACTTTGAATCAGTCTGTACTTCTTCAGTGCAGACAGATCCAAGGTCTAAATCAAAATCCAGTCCCACCGAGGGTAAACGAATTAATGTCCAAACAAGAAAGTAAAAAATACTTATAACAGAGGATAAACAAGTTTTTGAACACGATGTTAGGATGTTTACCTTCTCCGAAAGAGGTCCTACGTTCGATTTCCCTACGAGGTTAGGCAAATTAGGAACGTTCCGTTAAAAACCGTTATATATCTGTCGATTTAGGCAATGAATTTTCTTACTAGGAGTTAGATGGCAGTGTTGAGCCATAGAATGCGAAGAGACTACTGCCATATTACTACCAACCTCATACTAAATTCTTACTTAGAAAAAAGGTGTACAGTTAGTTGCGTATATGTGTGTGTATTTGATTGATTATATCTATTAAAACTGGCGTCACAACATCTAGGTTACTGACGCCGTAATAAATTTAAATAGAAAACTAAAAATAAATAAGTTTAAAAAGAATTTCATATAATAATATCTAAAAAAAAATATGTACATAATCACATCAGTACCTACATGTACTTTATATGTATAATTTAAATTCTGCTGATAAGGCTCGCCTCCCACGTAAAGAACTGCCCTATGTATGTATGTATGTATGTATGTATGTATGTATGTATGTATGTATGTATGTATGTATGTATGTATGTATGTACATGTATATACATATATATATATATATATATATATATATATATATATATATATATATATATAGAGAGAGAGAGATAGAGAGAGAGAGAGAGAGAGAGAGAGAGAGAGAGAGAGAGAGAGAGAGAGAGAGAGAGAGGGGTATTCATCAACGTCAGAATATGTAATAATCATGCTAAGATACATAAACAGGTCGTGGTTACAAGAATTCTCTACGATGTCCTGCTCTCAGTTCTTCAAATGACTGCTTACTTCAACGGTAAACGCTAAAACGTTTTTATAAAATCGAAAGACGTCACCTTTCACAACAAGCATGGCATATGTACTCCACAATATAACCATTTGAAAAAAAGGTAAAAATATGTTTCAAACGCATTCCTCATTTTAAAATAAAAAGGGCCTCATAATAAAGTCTACATTATCACTAACATCAAAGCATGAGCCGTTAGCGACATTGCCCAAAGGAGAAACGGCCGGTAGTCATACTGCTTACCAGGTTGGAAGGGAGTGAGTATGAACCCCTGCTATTTTATTGGGCTGCGACAAATTGCACAGGACCCGGGCTAAAAACTTGTTCCTCGCCCCCTGACCGCTAGAGGGCAGCAACGCCTAATAAGTGTTGCCATCGCATCGTCCCGAGAAGAGGAGACTCAAAAAGCCCCTGAAGTTATAATAGTTATCATTGGCCGATAGGGAGATGTGTCGATTTTCATTGGTCTCTCTTTTGCATTGTTATCGCAGGAGGCCCATTTAGCCTCCCGCGGAGGGACGAGACGATTTGAAGCTCGTAGAAAAGTTGTTTATTCACTTGGGTCATTTTATGACGAAGAGAATCCCGATAAAGATCCGACTGCAGCCCTCTTTCGGGAGAGGATAAGATCCGATTCGAGCTTTCTTTCGAGAGGATTAGATCCTATTGGAGTTCTCTATAGAAAAATAAGGCCCTATTTGAATTCTCTTGTACGACGATAAGATCCTACTGAGCCGGTCTTTCAAGAGGATTAAAACTTAAAGAAGTCCTCTTTCGATAAGAAAAAAAAAGTATCTAGACTGGACTCTCTTTCGAGAGAATAAGATCCTATTCAAATTCAATTTCCAGAGGATGAGGATAAGACCATAATGATGCTTTTTAAAAAGATAAAATTCAGCTGGACCCTATTCAGGAAGATATGATCAGATTGGTTCGCTCTTTTCTCAAGAAGACAAGAGATTGGGGTTCTTCTTCCAGAGAATAAGATCCGATTGGAGCACTTTACATGAAACGACATTAAATTATTACAGGTCTTTTTTTGGACAGTGAGTCGTTTTGGAACTCATCATTTCGAGATGTTATTTTATTAGATAATTTTATTATTAAATTTTTTTACCAGTCAATTAGAGCTCTTTTCCGAAACGACAATCCCAATGTGGACTTTTTTCCAACAGGGAAATACCCGAATGTAGCTCTTTCTCAGAGCTGATAAGACTACTGGAACTCCTTCCAGAACAGATTGGGATCTTAAAAGGGAAGTCACAGTCAATCTGCGAGTCCAGCTACCAGTTTAATCCGCGACACCACCTGCACCTAGTGCAATTATCGCGCACTTTCTGACATCTCTAGAGGGGCAGGATTATTCCAAGGACTCCGCGGCAGGAGGAAACAAATGACCTGGGCTCTGGCACGTCACTGGCACTCACGTCCGCGACGTTGCCTTAATGACCTCATTACCTTTTTGAGGGTCGCTGATGGATACACAGCTGTCAATTACTATATATCACGTGACTGGGTATTCTAGTCGGTGGGCGATGAACAAGCCTGGTTTCAGGCCACTAATTGGGCGGTTGGTTTCTGTCCTGACACCCAAGAAGGACCTCGGGAAGGCCGCGCTATAAATCTGCATAATCAAACCCGAGTCAGACATCGAATGGTTCATCATCATTTAGCTAAGCAGGAACGAAGTCGTTGGGTGAAGTGCATCAATACATAGAAGCAGAAAAAAATTTATATGAGATATATAAGGACTTCAATCAATGCATAATCAATCAATGTTTAAAAGAGCGCCCCCCAAAACATGAACCTTCTCTAAATGGACTATAAAATTAAGGCCAAAGACCAAGCACTCGGACCTATGACGTCATTCAGGGCTGAATGGGAAATTGAGAGCAGAAAGGTTTTAAGTGTGTAACAAGAGGAAAACTTCGCAGTTGCACTATGAAACAATTGTTAAGAAAGGGTGGAAAGGTGGAAAGTAAGATGGAAGAAAGAGAATTTGAATGGAGGTACAATAAAAGGCACGAATGGGGTTGAAGCTATGGGACGAAGGGACGCTGCAAAGAACCGTAAGTACTGCCAACAGTCCACCATGTGAGGTGCACTGACGCCACTATTCCCCTACGGGAAAATAAACCTAAGAGGGATTCAGATTCAATACATCATTCACACTAGTAATAACAAAGTGCATAAAACAAAATCATTATAATATGTAACATAGATAACATATATAACTTTTCTATAGGCTTAAGCCAAAAAAAATAAAATAAAATCTTCACCAATTTCGTGACCTGCGACAGCAAAGAAATGCATTAAAAAGAACTTATGAGTATACGGGATCTCCGAAGGATTCTTGTAAACATTAATTTCATGGGAATAATGTAAATTACATTAGTTTCATGGGAATAGTGTAAATCATATTAGTTTCATGGGAATGGTGTAAATCATATTAGTTTCATGGGAATAGTGTAAATTATACATAGAGCAAATTATATTAATTTCATGGGAATAGTGTAAATTATACATAGTGTAAATTGTATTAGTTTTATGGGAATAGTGTAAATTATACACAGTGAAAATTATATTAGTTTCATGGGAATAGTGTAAATTATATATAGTGCAAATTATTTTATTTTATGGGAATAGTGTAAATTATACATAGTGTAAATTACATCAGTTTTATGGGAATAATGTAAATTATACAATGTAAATATTAGTTTCATGAGAATAGTGTCAATTATACAAGCAGTAAAAATTCAGTGTTAATTATTAAATCACGCAAGTATACTAATACCACACACACATACACTTTATACACCATAATTAAAAGCTGTTGTTTACTCTTCTAATAAAGCATACATATACATTTTCAAATGCAAAAGAAATATAGTCATAAGAAATCACACTCTTTTTCCGCTAGAGGTACCATGACGTCACACTGTTCCATACGAAGAATCTTTTGTCCCTTTCTGTGGGATAACTGAGGGCACAGTCTTCCTGACATTGATAGGGATGCCCATGTTGGAAAGGTCAAGGGAGACTTGCTATACGCCTCAAAAGGGCATCTTCCTGTGCTATATATGAATAACTAGAGGTTGATTATCTTCTTATCTTTATGTGGATATCTGTTAGTTACCACAGTGGTCGCTGTCTTCATGAAGAACGTTTGAATAATAATAATAATAATAATAATAATAATAATAATAATAATAATAATAATAATAATAATAATACAGCTCGCACCTCATGGCAATCTGATAATTTCCAATACCAACAGGGCGAAAAGCATTCCCTTCTATACATACAGTCAAAAACAGATATCTCCGACCAAACCAGGCTTTTTTCTTTTTTTTTTTAAACAGACATCTTCGACCAGAAACAGGCATTTTCTAACCAGAATAAACACTTAAAATCGAAGGTAGATATTTTCAACGTACCTTTTAATATGTTCCGTTTCTCGGCATTTTACGCTTCGCTAATGAACTGGTATTACAGCGTCAAAGGTCTGAGGTTTCAATGAATGTCATATGTCTTACGCTCCCGTATGGGATCTCAATACTTAATAGAATGAAATCAAAAGAAGTGGTACATGAGAAAAAACTATAACATGAGTAATAAGGACAGGAGGTGAATAACACTAGATTGGAGAAAGGACTAATGAGGTTGAGTCTTTCAAACATTGGGAACTTGCTTCAACGATTCTCTCTAAAGCTGGAATTAAGTGAAAGACTAAAAAAGGCCAATCAATAAGATGTACAAATCAAATATACTGCATATGAATAATTACATACGAATGTAATATTGTACATTGGTGCGATCTACTTTGCTATATGGACATGTTGCTATACGGAGATGAATCGAAGAATGACAATGAAAGTATAGCTAAATAAATTTGTTGATTTGCGAATAAAGCTTTTAGAATTATATCGGGTATCAGATTAATACAGTGAGAGATACCATGAGGGCAACTGCGAAAGTCTGATACGTAAATAAGGTCATGGTGGTCAAGGGGAGATGGAGATGGCTTGGACGTGTCCTTTGCACATCCCCTGGGAAAATCGTGACAATGTCAACTGGGCTCCTGTGGGCACCAGAACAGTTGTAAAGCCAAGGCTCACTTGAATGAGAACAATGAGATGGCAGGCTGTAGATTAGTGAAGATTTGAAAGCACACAAATGACGCAACTGGCGGAATTTCACAGATGCCCTTTGAGTCGCAGAGTTGGAGGTGAAGATAATGATGAACAAAACACCGGCTAAAACCCATGAATTTCGCTTTCCCCTTCTTAGGTGGTAGGCGGCTACAATCACTCATTTCAAATGACAATGAAAGGTCATGTAAAGTGCAAGATACGTTTAAATGTCGGGGAAAACTTAACATTTCTTCATGTAAGTTCTCAAGAATCCAATTTGTATAATTTTATAACGTATTCAAAATCAGATTAAGTTCAAGGTATGAACTATTAAATCTGCAATCATTTTTACGGATACCAGCAGTGGCTTAAGAAAACGCCAACCAAGCTTCATTATTTTTCGACAAACTTGAAACTCACGATATCCAAATCTTCATAACACTGGAACTACCAAGCAGATGAATTCCTCCTGACATAAGTGTACAAAAATTAATTTTTTTGCATACCTGATAAACAAACTGAACACAATCCAACCTGTGGTTTTTCCTGGACAGATGTTCATTTATTTTTTAATGCGGAAGGGTAATGCACTTGACGTTCAGCAATATCTGGCACTTTAGAACACTCCTTCCCCACAAGGGTCCTAGTTTCTAGCAAAATTCGAAGCCTTTAATTTCCTAAGCGTCAAAGTTCCAAACGTCAAGGTATGAAGAAAAAAATTATATAAATACATGAAAATCGAAAAGGGAACAAAACCACAATAACATAAAATGCGGGTTGTTCTGACGTAAGACTTTTCTTATGCTAGGGCTGTAAACTTATAGAATTTTCAGTGAAACAAGTAAAATGAGCAACATCAACTTCGTCAAATTAAAATTTACGAAATTTAAAAACAAGGCTCATCAGAACATAGATTTAACAATACATATTCTGACAGATTATAAATAATATGTACATACAGATACACACATACATATACTGCATATTTGTGTATGTGTATCTGTATGTACATAGATACACACACATGTATATATTGTGTGGGTGTGTGTGTGTGTACTAATTTACTGAAAGAAATGCAATGCCAAAGGAAATGCCTTGAAAACGAATCATCACCACAAATCACATGGTTACAAGAAATCCTCTGTTTTTCGTGGAATATGCAAAAGAGCAACCACAGTCAAAAATAAATAAAATCACCAAAAGGAAAATGGAAAGGATGGTCGAGTCATGAGCTCTGATTAGCAAATATTATTGCAATTATTATCTCTGAAAGGCCCTAGCACGTTGGTGCTCGTAGCTCACTGTGGTACACTTTCCACTGCATCAGTGCCGATTTCCAGCTCCGCTCAGAGAATGACGGATTTCCACAGGCACACGGCATTATTGTCCCTCTGAGCTAGGTTTAGGAGTTTTGGGAAGGCGCATAAATCTCAGTGCTGAGTCATCAACAGGCATTAGCCCTGCTCCCCGAGGTCCCACGTGGGTGGAGAGGGGGCTCAAGCACCTATCGAACGTGTGTATCGTCGGTCTCTAGAACATGAGCGACAGCACAAATACCTGTCACTTAGTCTCTGCTGCTATTAACGGCCTTTAAATCTTTAAACTTTTGGATTTCCAACAAGAAAAAAATTACGATTTTGGTTCCAAATAAAATCGATTTTCGATAAACATCTGATGGACTGAAATATGAAATGTCATTGAAAAACCAATCCCATGGTGGAATAATAATGATAATAGTACTGATATAGTAGATTTCATCTCACGGTCATGTAAATTTATCCTAATGCTTTTTTTCTCTCGTTTTGAGTTTGTTAGCATATTTTAAGTTGTTTATATTGGTAAAGACATCCACATTTTCTCTTGCATTCGTGTCAACCACAATTTCTTCGTTTAAATTTCCACCGTTGCCAAATAAGGATAAATAAGCAACACAAAACAAGAGTATTGTATAAAATAGTCTGTTAATCCCCACACAAGGTATCTGAACACTTCCCTAAGAAGAATAAATCGAGAGAGAGAGAGAGAGAGAGAGAGAGAGAGAGAGAGAGAGAGAGAGAGAGAGAGAGAGAGAGAGAGGTTAAGGGGGAAGAGGGGAGGTTGCTAAAGCCTTGCTTCATCGAAACCTTAGAATGATCCAATTGCAGACTTCGGCACACGAAGTCTTCAACGTGAAGATTTGCAGCAGTTTGTCTACCGGCTTAAAACTCATCCATTTCAGCGAATAAGTGTGTCTCTGTCTCTATCTCTCCCTCTCTCTCCACTGTCACACGGTGTGCTTTATGCAAACTTCTTTGTGTGGCTGAAACAGATCCCGAATAAAGAGGTTGGCAGATAATATTTTGTTGGTGCCACATTACTGAGCGCATTCTGCTCCTCAGCTGTCAAAGTGAACACTGCCCTCTTGTGCCGGAATGATTAATTACCGACGCCCTCACCTGCCATCCGACCGCAAGGGTTGCCAAACGCCGATTTCCTGGACCAGTATTTTCCCCTTGCTTGGAAGGTCCTATTATCCCATTACATCCCTCCCAATAAAAATTATCAATCTCTCTGGCCCATCCTCTCTCTCAGAATGTGAATCACAAAAAAATACATACGCTGAAAATATAAATTCTGAGCAACGCCGGCAATCATCCTTCTTCTGTGACAAAATTGATAGTGGCATTATCACGTTTATCTGTGACACCAATACGAGGGATCTCTTTCACGTGGGCTAATGTGCACTCCGGCCACACCAATTAAAACCTCTTTAGGAGGAGGAGGACTTTTGGGCTCCTAACACTCCCGAATATTTCCTTCCCCTTTTCTTTGCCATCTGCGGTTATTGATTGGCTTGTGATTCTGAAAGAACCTCTCTCTCTCTCTCTCTCTCTCTCTCTCTCTCTCTCTCTCTCTCTCTCTCTCTCTCTCTCTCTCTCTTACTGTTTGTCTGTCTTCTTCATATGAGCCGCCACTTCAGAAGAGCTGTGGTTTGACCACGGATTTCTGCCAAGGAGAGTAATTGTGTTTGAAATAATAATAATAATAATAATAATAATAATAATAATAATAATAATAATAATAATAATAATAATAATAATAATAAAAGGATTTTTCAAGTCTTTAAACCGATGGCCAAATACATCACGGAATGTTATGTTAACAATAAGAAATCTAATAAGAATACGTATAGCGAAGTAACTTTATATCTGCACCGTACATTTTGACAAAGGAAGATTTATTCACTTTCATATGGTTAGAGATTTCCCTAGGTCTCTCCGGCACTTTAAATTTTAGGCATCGGTGTGTGGCTACAGTCTCACGCTCTCCCATTGCAGTACTCTCAAGGTATAAGAATTCAACCTCGAATCAAGATAAACTATCAAATTAAACAAACTGATTAAATAAATACTAAACTAAACTGGTAAAATATTTCAATATAGAATATTTTACTCTTTTTTTGAAGGATAAAAAAATGAAAGAAATGAACTTCGACAATATGTACGGACTGAATACTATATTCACCCAAACAACGATATATTTAAATATAAATAAGAACCTCCACAATATATAATTCAATCACGAATATCATAGAAGTGAACTTGAAACAAGACAGGTATACAGCGGGATTGAGCATTAGGTTAGCAACATGGTCACCAAAATTAATGCTTGGAAACTTGCACAGGCCTTGGAGGTGTGGTGTGAGCAGCAATTGGTTACAATAAGGTCCAAGAAGCCGATAGAGTTTGTGTGTATGCATTTCTCATGCTCTTCATCAAAGCGGTAAGTACGATTTTCCATTCGCGATTTGTACCAGTTGTGGATCCTAGGTGGCTGGAAATTTAGGCTGTCAAAAATATAAGTTAGTGTTACCTGGACAGCTTTGGGTACCGAAACTGTCAAAATCAACACCCTCTTGTATATGAACTATCACACGGGATGCTGGATATGAATGAAGATTTATGGAAGTGAAAGCACAAGAAAAACACGAAGTTAGAGACAATGATGATGATGATAATGACTAATTATTTATTAAGGTCACCGAGGGATATACTCTGTCAAATACGGAACATGACTATCTCGCTAAACATAAAGAACTGAAGCAAAATTTCATGTCGGGCAAAGAATCTGGGGTATCTCCAACATGGCATATTATCTTAATTGTATGAACTCTGATGGCCTGCATTTCAGAGAAACGGAGCTGAAAATTAGTATGTGAACCTAACATAAACAAAATCTTCATAAAAAAAGTGAGAAAACTGAAAAATTGGAGAAATGCCTCAGAAAATGAAAAGCAAATTTCACAGCATTAACTGCTATAGTATTAAGGAGCCTGACCTCTGAGACACTCTTCTTATTCCCTAACATGGCGAAGCTTCGAAATAATCAAAAGTGAAAAGCTTGTTTCTGTACAAAACTAATAGTGCTGAGGCAGTAGTTACGTTTAAGACGACATGTTTCTAACAGGTCCTTCCCAACTATTATTATTATTATTATTATTATTATTATTATTATTATTATTATTATTATTATTATTATTGACTTTCTTAATCCTCTTACGTTAACTGCTATCACCTGTGAAATAATATTTTTGCTGACTGACTTATTGTGATTAGTATTCGATAAAGTTAGCCAAATCCTGGAATGGTATTCAATGTTCACCACATCTTTTATTATTACGTAATTATTATAATGTTTTTAATTTTGTTGGTATATTTTGTTGTCTCCATTTTATCTGCATTTGTAAAAGGTCACGGCCTGAAAGAGAGCACTTTCAAACTACTCATTTCATTCTAAAACTCTGGAATTCTTACTTTCCTCTGTTCTCCCAAGTCTAGGGGTTTAAGAAGCGGAGAAGCGATCCTCCGTACGACTTCATTAATATGCGTTTCGTTCCGCGACATTCTTCCATAACATATTGCTTCATTTCGAGCTCCAATTAGTAGTGACGCTCTTCCCAAGTTGATAGCCAACGTTTCCTGAACACCTCGGTACACTGAAACATATCCCTTTTAGTTTATCACGTTGATATTTCAAATAAATTCCTTTTTAATTCGATTATCATGATTATGGCCAACCACTTCTTGTCTTCTTTTACTTCAGGGTCCTCTCCCCGTTCCGTCCAACTACCCACAATAACCACCTCTTCCTCCTCCTCCTCCTCCTCCTCCTCCTCCTCCTCCCCACCCTGTTCCTTCTCTTTCCTTCACCCCCTACTGGACGGCATCCCCAACCGGCCACTGATCGGCGCAGATAACGATATCATAAATAATGAACCAACACACACAAAGCCGCACTGCTTGAACTGGTCGGTCCAGAAGAACGCAACGAGCCTTCCACAGGAGGGATAATGGCCCTTAGAGCACGAATCCTCAGGGGCGTTTATCCTTTGTGATATTCGGCGGCATTCGGTCGTTGTTTCCCGTACGATTTTGGTGTGTCGATGTTTGTAAATATCTCCCAGATAATGTTACGACTGAGCCAGGAGGAACTTGATAAATAAGCGATAGGAAGAAGTTGACAAATAGAGAGAGGGCAAACGCGGGGATAAATCCAGCAAAACGAACGAAAATTGTAAAAGTCTCCAGATAAGGATAACTTATAATGATCTCCCAAAAACATTAAGCACGGGCTACTCGCGGAGATTTACCATTCCTGAGCGTCCAACCTAATGAATAGAGACCATTTTAAAAAATCAGAAAGGGTATTAGTGTGCGCGTGTGAGAGAGAGTGAGAGAGAGAAAGGGTATTACTGCGCGCGCGCGTGTTTGTGTGTAGACGGAGATTGAGATAAGAGTTCAAAACCAGAATATGAACGTTGATATACATAACCTCAACAAAACAATCTAAAAAAAAAAATTTTATTCTTTTACTACTGAAAACGATGTCGTTTTGAAGATCCAAGTTTGTTATTACGTGGAAGCTAATATGGACTTAATTTCAAATGCTTCAAAATTTCCACTTCGAATGTTCCAGGCACTTACTGTGAGCGCTTTCAATGCTTTACTTCTAACGTATTCAAGTATTCAACTCAAACACTTCCCAGAGTTTCACTTCAAACTTTCCCAAAGCTTCAATTAAAACATTTTGAAGTTTCCCTTCAACCAATGCCAAACTTATTTCTAAAACTCCCAAGTTTTAAAAACTTCGATATTTTCGTTTTGCATGTTTTCAAAGCTTAATTTCAAACCTGAACGTAGATCTTTCAAAAACATTTTCAAGCTAAGCTTCAAACGTTTCCCCGAGCCACACTCGCAAGTTTCCTCAGGATAATTGCAAACGCACAAAGCTTCATTGAAATGTTTCTTAAACCTCACAAAAACTGATGTAAACCTTTCCTAACCTTGTATCAAAAAATGCCAAAGCTTCACATAAAAAATTTTCAATGATCTCTCCCGCAAGATTCATTTCAACTGTTTTAGAAGTCTCCGAAGTAACTATACCTCCTTTGTTATCATTATAACGTGTGCTCGACAACCATGAGAAAAGAAAGAAAAGAAATTCATGATGCCAAACCGCCCAATCTGATCAAATCCCTAGTCGTTTTGAAACCAAATCAAAGTTTAAAATCAAATCTAAAGTTGCTCTTCTTCTCTCTCTATCTTGAACACCATTACGAGAACCTTCTAATACTTCAAGTAACTGACAACAGAAATTCTTTAAGTAACTCTAAGAATAACAAATTCTGGTTCTTTTCAAGTCAATTTGCACAAAATTGGCGACTGATCAGCAACCTTTTATAGCCATTAAATTTTGCGAAAGTCAGTGGAAAGCCTTATTTTCCTTATATGATTATAAAATAAATATTCTAGAAAAAAAATTCATTATTCTTACGATTATTAGTTTGCAAAACCTCGCTTGGGAATTGAAAATTGCCAATTTTGAATGTTTCACAAACGTACGAAAGCAGCTGTTGTAACGTTGATAACATGTATTTCACATAAATTTTGAATTTACTATTGGAAACAACAATTGGCAACACTCGCTGTATGCGTTCAATACAGTAGTTCATTAACAATATATATGATTTGTTGTTATTCTTGTTAGGGGAAAGCTGTCGATCTTATTAACTATAATAACAAAAATCATGTCAAAAATTATGATGTATTTTCATGAAAATAATTTAAAAATCCATTTCTAAAATTATGTATTTTCACACAAAAATTTTTTTAATCCATTTCCAAAATTATGATGTATTTTCATAAAAAAAAAAAAAATTTTAAATCCATTTCTAAAATCATGATGTATTTTCATAAAACTAGTTCCTTCGCTGGTTTTACATCTATCCCGATTTTCGGACGTTCAAAAAGAAATTTTTATTTTTGCCCTTTACTTGAATGACTATAAAAGAAACGAATCTCGAAGAATCTCTAAACAGTTCAAAAGATCGTGAATATGATTGTAACTCGCAAACACAGTTTCGACACATCTCGACTAAGCTTCAGCATAATATGCACACTGACGAGAATAAAAGATACCACAAAAAAGTTTTTGAATATGCTTATTTACATTCGCAAGCTCCTAGTTTTACAATCTCTTCAATTCACGATAATCCTTCTTCAATAGCGTGACGATGATACAGATGGTGATTCAATCTGATATCTTTAAAGGCTAGTCAGATTTTGCCACACAGGGCTGACTAAACATTTCTGGTGGTTAAATCTGAAGATATTCATGGCGCAACTATTTATGGTAATTGGATAATAATTCACTCAAAGGTATCATTGTTTGTTAATAAAAGGACGACAACACATACCTGATGCTTTAATCTGATCACTTTAAAGCTAGAATTATCTTTTGAATGCAAGAAACGATGACGTCTTTGGTGGCGCAAAATAGAATATAAAATCAGTAAAACCTGCTTGAATTTCACTGATAATACTAAAGATAGTAATTTATCCTTTCTCAACACGAAAAGCACTTTAAAAATTTGGCCCAATAAATTATGACATTCTATAAGGCAGAAAAATAACAAAAGTTCCACTTCTTATTGGGGACAACTGAAACAAAAATTATTCACGACAGATCTTGTACATTTTTCAGTAAATCAGGTAATATTTACATACTAAAGATTAAACCCATATTATGTAATAATCGAGGCAAGAGGTCTATAACTAAAATATATATGGCACAGTCATTTAAAACTGTGAACGAAAATAAATATTCCTGTGTATAACGATCAGTTATTTATGAGTAAAAGGAGAGCCTTTTTCTATTTGATTTATATTTCATGGATTAAAAAATTATCAAGACGGTTTTTCTTTACCCTTCCGCCCTCTCTTCCCAAAAAAGGCTCATGACAGAGCTCTAAAATTTTGTTCAGAGGTGAATCAACGTCCCTTCCAGAAGCAATGAAGATTTGTCATAGGTTAATGTATGAATAACTTTAGGAAAATGTCCAATCACTTGTTTACATACTAATTTATTTGTAAATCACATACATGATGATTCTGTAATTATTAGGCAGATTAAACCACTGTTTTGTGCAGGATCACTGTCAATATAAAGGTCAGCCTAGACAACGAAATACATTACCACACAAAGGAGGAAAGTCATGGATTTCTCACATGGGTGAAGTTTCCTACACTTTTCTTTCCCTATTAAGAACAGTATTTTCAGATGATGAACCACTGCATATCATATGGACGCTGGAATTCCAGCAGAAAGGAAAAATACTCATATTGTTGAAATAATAAAAATAATAACACATGACAAAGACAATACAGTGCTACAAGAAGACTAATAATGGTGGAACATAAGTTATGATGCTACGGGTACGAATACTGACACTATAATACTGAGTTTAGGATAGTAAAAATGATAATCAAAACAGCTTAACAAACTATTGTTAGCTAACCTAACCTAACCTACAATGGCCTCACCTATCGTAAGCAAGGAGTACAATAATATAAAAAGGAACATGAACGCGAAATTGATGAACAGAAAGCATTGTTGTTCAAAGCAATGAATATCAAACAAAAGTAAGAGATTTCAATCCCTCATGGGTCCTAAGTTAATAAACATTTCAACTCTAAGTCAAGGTGCTAATAATATTACTATAATATCTTCAACTTTAAGAATAATTATAAAAATAACAATCAATATTATCAAAGTCACTGCTAGCTATCACAGAACGAAGAGTGATAACTGGCCGAGAATATAAATCGATTCTGATCCATTGAAAACCGGTCCAAAGAATTCTTGAAAACCACCTTTTGATAGGGGCGTTATCACAAAGGTCACCAGCAATACCACCACCTTAAGGGGTCCCTGATCCACATCTGAAGCCTTGCTGGTCTGACCCAAATATATAGTGGTTCAATGTACATGTGCCTCTTCTGATGGCTCACCGACATGATACACATATTATAATCACACCAGTGTGATTTTCACTTTAATGGCTCACCAACCTGAGCCAAAACTTTTCATTCGCCATCCTAATACGAACAATGTGGCTCACCAGTCTAGCTAATACATTTTGGCTCACCTACTTAATCTACACCTTTTTGCTCAACCAAAATGAGCCACACCTGGTTCACCAAAAATGAGCTACACGTTACGACACACCAACTAAAGCCACATCTGATGACTGACAAGCTTGAGCCACAACTAATGACTCACAATCCAGTAATCAAATCATATGGCTCGACAACCTGAACTTTAACCTGAACCACGTCTGATGGCTCACCAGTACGATCACCCAAATTGCATCAAGTAAACATCGGAAGGAAAAATCATTTCAAAGAAGCATACAACTGAAACGAGGTATATTCGAAATTATACGACAGGATATGCGGGTTCTGCCTGTGAGATCAAGCAGATATCGAGAGAGAGAGAGAGAGAGAGAGAGAGAGAGAGAGAGAGAAATTTATTATAGGGAAAAGGGGTAACAAAAGTTTAAGTGTATTTTTTCTGCAAGAAAGCAACTGCACATACAAACGTACATATATGATATATATATATATACATATATATACTATATGCATATATACTATATACTATAAATATTTACTCTAGAGAGAGAGAGAGAGAGAGAGAGAGAGAGAGAGAGAGAGAGAGAGAGAGAGAAACAATGAGACTGACTGAAGTCAAGCACAGACAAAACGTCCGGCAGCAAAGAGAGAAGAGGTGAACGTAAGAGAATAGAAGGGAGAGAGAATAGAATAGATAACATGCCAATAATATTCCCATTTGTGTTGGGGTGCACGGAGAGCACCCCAGCAGGGGTTACCGGTGACACTGACAACCCCCAATCGCCTGCTGAGATACTGCTAAGGTGTCGCATTGTCACCCCCACTCCTGCTGCTGCTCTCGACCCCCCTGCTGAGCAGAAACTAACCCTGCTGCTTCGCATTCCCTATCCCGGCTCCCACAACACCCTGCCCTCCAGGACCCACTCATACCCACCATGCTGCTGAGGATGCTCTGCCCATGCTGAGAAGACCAGGCCTCCGTTGACAGTCCTAACTCTCACGTTCGCTGCTATTCCCCAGTTCTTACTATTACTACTACTGCTCTACTACTCAGGTATTGCTACTCATGCTTGTAGTAGCAGTGAAAACTTCAAAAGGAATTATTCAGAACTGTCAACCTCGCATCTTCTGTTGAAGCATTTCTAGCAAATAATTTAAGTATTAAAACCCTAAAATCATACACACTAAATATCCATCCATAATATATGTATATGTATATGTATATATATATATATATATATATATATATATATATATATATATATATATATATATATATATATATATATATATAAAATAAAATCAGTAAGCTACAAACGTCCTTTAATATCCAATTCGTTCTACACTCGAAATAATATATTTTCATATATGTTACCCGAAGGGAATTTTTAGTTGATAATAAGTTCGTCGTCCCGTGGGCTCGAACCAGCGAAGGACAAGAACTCAGGACTACAGCGGACGCATTAACCCATCCGGCCAGCAAGTGAGGTATATCAACTAAAAAATTCCCCTTCGGTAACATATATGAAAATATACTATTTCCGAGGTAGAGCGAATTGATATTAAAGGACGTTTTAGCTTACTGATTGTATATGAATCACGGTGATGTGATAAAAAGTCATATATATATATATATATATATATATATATATATATATATATATATATATATATATATATATATATATATATATATATATATATAAAGCCGTTCAATACGAAAACAGGTACAACAGTCACCCTTTAAATACTGAACAGTGGACGAATCTGGATAAAACCACTTTCAGAAAACTGTCAAAGCATTAGACGGAACACTTACAATAAACACACCTTCCTCTTCATCTGCTCAGCACTTTTATAGGCCTACCATTCCTCCTATGCCTTCCGAGTTGTCTGCTCTTTTGCTAACCTATCGTTCTCCATTCTCTCCACGTGACTAAACAATGTCCAAGGACTCTAGTCCAATTTTTTTTTTTACTTTTCACCGATTCTATGTATTTGCGCACTCTCATATTATCAATCTTGCTTAGGCCACATCAGTCACGCTAATAATTCATCTCACCACATTCACCCTTTTCACTATCATCTGCGATTAAGATCCACACCACATCCATAAAGGAGAGTAAGCACAACAAATCCTTCCCCGACCCTAAAATGCCATCGACTGACACTCCAACTCTCGTCCATATCTTTGACAAAATCGGCTTCATTCTTTGCTTCACTGATTCCGTGACTCACTTTTTCCCCTCGTTTCATAAGGGCTCATTGCATTTTCTCCTAAAAACCTAATGTGATTCAACTGCTACCATCTCACACAATCTATATTAATATCCATTGTTTCGTCTCCAGATTTACATTTACGATCACAAAATTTACTTCCGATTTCTCCTCTTGCATTTCTATCACTCTAATTCTTCATTGGCCGGTCGGAGACTCGAACGCGGGTATGAAAAGAAGTAAGCCTTTCAGGAAGCCTTTTAGAAATGTCTTTTTCTGGAACATCAACATGACACATACACCATACAAAAAAAAAAAAATCAAGATTTCTCTCTCGCTAATCCAAGAGCATTCACTTTAAGGCACACGAACTGGCAATTCTATAAATGGCAATAACGAATGCTTTGCAGCTTCTAAGAAAAAAACTGCGCCTATGCTTTTCTGCCAACTTCCCACTCGGTTTTTAACTCATTATAGTTACTCTACCAGAGTATTTAATATTTGTTAAACATAAGAATTAAAAGGGCAGATACAAACAAAGGTCCAGAGAGAGCCAGAGAACAAACTAACCACCCAATATGTTAACACACAGGGTACAAATCTTTCCATATTACAAAAATCTTTCCATATTACAAAATGGGGAGGATAACGCCCGCAAAAACACTCGACCAAAAAATTACAAAGGTGACTGTAAGCCCCAGAATTACCAGGATACAGTGACCTCGGCAAACTTGTCGATCAGACTCACAAATCGTCTTCAACAGCGTCATAATACTGATCGTTACATGGTATTATAACACTACGGTATTATAAAGGAAAATCTCCGAAGATCAATAAACTCGATAATTTCAGCAAGCGCCTAATATTATGACTAAACACCGCAATCTAAAGTCTATTAAATGTATGTATATATATATATATATATATATATATATATATATATATATATATATATATATATATATATATATATATACATACACATATATATGCATTTATGTATACATATATATTATATATATAAATACATATATATATACTTATATATTAATCCACAGTATATATAGTGACAGAAGCACACGAAAAAGGCGTAAGATTATAAGCGCCCGATGGTAACGCGTATAATGAAATTGTTAGTTTTTATGACCTGAAAAAGAAGGAAAATGGAATGCAAATCCTTTGGGTGTGAATGTTGTGGTTGAAGGGAAAAAGGAAAAGAAATGGACTCAAAATTCTTATTCTAACCATATGGTTTCAAGCATGGTCACTGGTTTGTGAACAAATATGCATAAGATTCGTTTCCATCAGTGTGAAATAAGTATTACACTGTGCATGGAGGTTTTTGATAGAATATGAAAATACTGAATGGTAGGAACTCTGGCGCAAATCAGGAGAACCAGGTGCTTTAAGAATCAAGCCTGTGGTATATAATGCATAGTATCTCTCTCTATACATATAAATAGTCTATATATATATATATATATATATATATATATATATATATATATATAAAGAGAGAGAGATATATATATTATATATTATATATATACATATATATATTATATACGATATATATTTTATATATATGTATATATGGAGAGAGAGAGAGAGAGAGAGAGATTATATATTATTATATTATATACCATAGGTTTGTTTCTTAAAGCATCTGGTTCTCTTGATTTGCGCCAAATTTCCTACTATCGAATATTTTCTCATTTTATCAAAAACCTCAATGCGCAGTGTAATACGTATTTCACACTGACAGAAACAAATCTTATACAAATTTGTTCATAAACCAGCGAGCATGCGTGAAACCACAGAGTTGGAGTATGAATTTTTATTCCATTTCTTCGCCTTCTTCCCTTCAACCACAACATTTACACCCAAAGGATTGCCATAACATTTTCCTTCTTCTTCAGGTCATAAAAACACTAACAATTTCATTATATATGTTACCATCGGGCCCTTGTAATCTTACCTTTCTCTTGTCCTTCTAGAACTTTTTAGTTTTCTGTAAAAGAAAACTATCGTGTCGACTTTGTCTGTCCGTCCGCATTTTTTCCGTCCGCACTTTTTTCTGTCTGCCCTCAGATCTCAAAAACTACTGAGGCTACAGGGATGCAAATTGGTATGTTGATCATCCATCCTCCAATCATCAAACATACCAAATTGCACCCCTGTAGCCTCAGTAGTTTTTATTTTATTTAAGGTTAAAGTTAGCATAACCGTGCTTTTGGCACCGATATAGGCAAGGCCACCACCGGGCCGTGGTTAAAGTTTCATGGGTCGCGGCTCATACAGAATTATACCGAGACCGCCGAAAGATAGATCTATTTTCGGTGGTCTTGATTATACGCTGTAGCGGCTGTACAGAAAACTCGATTGCGCCGAAGTTTGCATTTTTTACTTACTCTTCTTACGAATGTTTTATAATGCTTTTCTTCGCTATCATTAATCAACCCATGTTATATCAACATTAACTTCAGTTTTCAGCTTTCCTTAGTCAACATAATTACTGCCAACAATTTCTACAATTTTCGTAAAATTCCTCACCACTACGTTCATAGAAATCTCACTACTGTCTCCAACCCAATCACGAATCACACCGACCCTCTTCAGTCTAGTTACCTAAAACAGGAGAGTAGTGTGCATATAATTTTTTTTTTTTTTTTTTTAATTTTGAGGCTACAAACAGCCCGATTTTCTTGAATCTTAATTCTCAAAGTCAAGCGCATACGAGACAGGTAATCTTAATGGCAGTAACCCCCAATTTGATTTATTTCCGTAGACTGATCACCACTATAGCCATCAACGGTAAAAATATAAATTTCTCTACACACAAGAATTTTATATAAATTATTTTTCACGCAACGTTCAATAAATCTACTATAAAACTTAACAAGTAAAATGGTAAGGAAATAGTAAAACCCATGGGGGAAAGGAGATCAATTATAATAACAGGTTTCGTCAGGAAAGAATAAACCTCCTGCTTAAACCTATATATTTAGGGCTGGAAAAAAGAGAGTGAGAAAAAGAAGCAGAGTCCCATTCTTTAAAAGTACCTGGTAGGAAGACCAGATCAGATCAGTCAACTGTTTGTTTCGATGACCAATGGTGTCGTTGAGCCAGATCAAGTTGACAATTAAATCGTTTCGTCCATCCGTTAACTTTCGATTTCAAGAGCTGGTGTTTAATACGTGTCAATGTTTAGTTATGCAGCGCTCGGCAGCGATGACAGAATTAAATGAACTAAGTCACAAACAAGACAGAGATTCCTTAACGAGAGAGAAAGAGAGAGAGAGATAGAGAGAAACTGTTTCTCGTAGCCATAGGCAAAGAGACAAAAACAATTTAGTGCAACCACCTGAAAGATTGTCTTTAATTAAAATTCACTACTTTGACAATACAACATCAGGAACTTGGGTATTGCAAAAACAGGGAAACTACTACAACACACTGATCATAAATTCACGAACTCAAACAAATCCAAAACGTAAAACATACATCCTCACAAGTTTCGCTGTTGACCCTATGCGGATTTTTATATCTAGGTCCAACAACTAATACTTATTTGAATACTCCATTTACCGAAGGGGTCATTAATCCCTATTAGGCTTTCACGTGTTATTGAAATAACAATGCGAGTTGTTTAAAATTAATTAAAATTATCAAACCGGTAAATACCCTATAACAGGACTAATGAGATTCAATATGGGAGAAGGAGGGGAGAGGGGATTGGTAAGGTCTATCAGCCATAAGATAAGGCAAGATGATCACAGGTAAGATTAGTCTCAGATGAACGTATAGTATGAATCCATCCACCACGGTTCCCCTTCCCCCCAACACCATCTTTCCTATGTATTCCAAGCAGCCATAGAGCTTTTTATAGTCCATTACTCATGAAATTACTTATAGTGGTCATGTTATACTCGATACCAAAACTAAATTTGATTCATTGCAACTCGAGAATATCCAAGCACTGCTTTCCAATGCATTCAAGCTAAAGATGATCACAGCAGGATATGAAGCTAATATAGTGTAATACAATATCATACCCTTTAGTTTGGTCTGACTGATGAAACGTCAACCGATTTCAATGTAATTTCAAGTCATCAAAAATTTATGTCACAAACCAGGTCCCTTTGCCCCAAGTTCCAACTTGAGGTTCCTACCTTCTTTACAACATGCACGCCTTAGAGTTCTCCTCCAAACGAAAAAGACACAATTTGTCCCTTGAGATTAGGAAAGCAGTGATTCCCACCCCGACCCCAAACGCACCCCACCCCAATGCAAACCTTCCCCGTGCATCCCACCCCCAAAAAGGAGGGGCGACATCGCCGCTGAATGCAAATCCAGTCGGCGAATTCTTTGATGCAGCCTTCCACGATCTACTGCTGCCTATCATTGCCTTATTAAAATAGGTAACGAGTGGCTGCGCCCTGCTCTCTCCCCTTTGATCTTGCCGACGCGTCATTCCATACACTTCCGCGATCCGATCTCCTTTCGGTTTATCGAGACTTACACCTGTGAATCAATTTGTTAAATAGGCGCGTGGGTCTAATGCTGGCCCCTTCACAATGAGATGTGAGGAGGATTTAACCATGATGAGATGCAGGAGGGAATTAATTCACGATAATGAGATGCAAAAAGGATTTGTTCAGGACAATGAGATGCAGGGGTAATTTACTCCCGTTAATGAGCTACATGAGGGGCTCACTCATGAGCATTACAATGATCGTGCATTCCAAGTGAAGAGGCCAAAAGTCGTGAAACTGAATGACAAGCTTTCACAGAATGTGGTTATGCAAAAGTATGGCAGAAGAGCAAAGAAAAAGAAATAGTAGAACAAATACATTTAATAATAAATTAATACACCCAGAGAGAGAGAGAGAGAGAGAGAGAGAGAGAGAGAGAGAGAGAGAGAGAGAGAGAGAGAGAGAGATAGTCTGGTGCTAACGAAATAAAGACTAGCATATGATTTATTTTACGTAATAACCAACTGTTAACGAATCCACAGCTTATTGTGAATCCGAATGACGAGAAATGAATTTCTATCACCAGAAATGAGCCTTCTAATTCTTCATTGGCTTGGTCAGAGTCGAACGCTGGGCCAACAGCTAAAAGTCCTTCTACCCACCCTCCAATGAAGAAACTGTAAGGTACCAGAAAAAGGTAATTCAACGAAATGCGGTAACTATAGAGGTAATGCACTTATGCTCTTTGAAAGAAAGACAGGAGTTGTACAGGTCTTTATAAGATTCAAAATCCTTTCGATGGCTTTTGTTATTTGACACTAAAATGGGTATATCAAACGTAATAAGAAATTAAAACTAGTAATAGAATCTGTTGAATATATTGTTTTTACTCTCAAAATCCTTTCACCAAATACTCAAATATTTATGAAGGAATCTCTGTCATGAAGTCTGTTATTATTATTATTATTATTATTATTATTATTATTATTATTATTATTATTATTATTATTATTATTTGGAAGGAGTTCCTCTATTCGGGCAGTGTTATTGAAAAAACAGTTGTTCAATCGGCATTCACTTGTATGACGTTTCCAAAGGACATGGCAAAGCACAATATCTTTCCATGTCCTTTGGAAACTTACCATACCATTTACCTGACGAAGACTAGAACACTGTATAAGAGTTGAGAAGACACTCTATAAGCTGAATGCCGTTGAAACTGCAATTATTATTATTAATATTTTTATTATTATTATTATTATTATTATTATTATTATTATTATTATTATTATTATAGGTAAGAGGGACAGGCTACCATTATTTTTGCAAACTGATGTTTTAACATTCCCCAACTAAGTAACCTTTTTCATCAAAATGTTATTAAAGCAAGGACTCTTATGGCTCTCGTTGCTACATCCTTCTCTGCATCATTGTTCTACCATTTCAACATGTTTAGTCAAATCATTTTCATAACGAATAAAAATTAGGTACAAATGAAATAGGACATACGGCTAAAAAAAGATAGAGGGCTGATTTGCCTAAAAATCTGCTTTTGACTCAGTAAAATCACTGCCAAGTTAATAAAACAAGTGATCTCTCAGTCTTAATCTTCATTTACTACTTCACCAGTCACCTAAATTAAAATAAGAGAGACAACAAATCTCTTTTCTTTCTCAGAACAGTTTACGTTGCTTGAATCACTTGTACACATGATGGCAGAACACTGTATCTGCTGTTATCCTTGAGAAATCAGTGGAATTGATCAAATTATTATATCAAAAACGTCTCTATCTCTCCTAACTCTCACAATCTGTTACGTAATTAAGTACATGCTATTGCAAAAACAATATACACTAACAGAGTTTACGCAATATTCATCATTATCCTAAGAAAATCACCGTGGAAGAACAACATAACCACAATCGTGCTCTCTCTCTCTCTCTCTCTCTCTCTCTCTCTCTCTCTCTCTCTCTCTCTCTCTCTCTCTCTCTCTTCCAGGAACAATTTACATAATTAAGTTCATATTATTAAAAAATATACAAACAGTATCCGTCCGTACCCTAAGAAAATCGCCGTGGAAGAACAAAATAACCACATTCGTTCTCTCTCTCTCTCTTCCAGGAAAAATTCTTGGGTTTGGCTTGTCGCAGCGAGGGCCAGATAACGATCGAGGGGACCTATCGAAGTCGTTAGGGAATTTGTTACTGGCGTCGACGGTGTCACCAAAGGGTTGACGAATTGAGGTTCCCACGGAGATCTCCAGCATCCAAGTCAACCTCTAAAGGCGCTGACACAGCCGTTGCTTAGCTACTTGTTGCTCCTGTCACGACTTACGAAATTGTTCTGTCCCTCTCCCATTTTTTTTCTGTCTCTGCTAACAAAATATATTCGGTAACTTTTTTTTTTATTTATCTCTACCTGACAAAATATTTTAGTTTCTCTCTTCAGTCTACCAGAGAGTATTCTTTTCTTTTTCATTTTGTCTGATTTGTAATTATTTGTAAATAAACTAGTTCTGCTTTTAAGCAGAATGTTCTTCTTTTTCATCAGGATAAAAATATATATATATATCTCATTCTTTTCATTTCTTGTCATGGAAATATTCATTACCTTTCTTTTATATTACGTTTGTTAGCCAAATTTATTATTTCAGACTTCTTCGTTCTGTTTCTATAATAATTTTTGAAATTTTTCTGTTCGTGTCAATTCTTCTCAGTTTTTTCTTGACGCAATGTTACTTTCCATTTATCATCTCTATGCCCTTTACTTTGCAATAAATATTTTCTTATCCTTATTTATATATTTCACAACTCAATATAACAACCACAGTGTCATTCAGGGATGGTTGGTTGGAGCAGGCTGTACCCTGCTGGATACCTCAAGGTCAGAGAGGATGTTATGAAAGACCAAGGAAACAGACATCAGGCCACGTATATACCTGAGGACTGCTGATGTATATATCTGTGCTTTGTGTAGTATCCCATCGATACTAATATGCTACCGGTTAGTTTCTGCATTGTAGCGGACATTACATCACACTACTAACAAATTTTTTTTTTTTTAATTCTTCCACGAAACGATATTATTTTTTATCAAAAGAGGGCGTTCAATCCAGGTTTCATGTGTTGTACACCGGCAGAATACTACTAAAAGACGTTTTAGTTTTCACGTATGCTATGCTAGGGAAGTCGCTGTATGTCTAATAAAAGGGCACATACTGCAGACGAGTTGCAATTCCCCTACCTTACAGGTAAATCTATAAACCACATATTCTTAATCCTTGTAGGTGCTGTGTTTCGTATCCTTTTCATAACATGTGATGACATCAGGGAGGCGCTTGACCACCCTCAGCTTGACAGTGACACTATAAATAGACCTACATAGGAATAAGGAAATGAAATCGTCTAGCTTCTGGTGGTTCCTAATTCCAGCACATGCACCATAATTATATATGCCGTCCACAGATGCCATGTTACGAGAATACTTGCTCTATCAGACACAGAATATACATACATGTATACATACATACATACATATATATATATATATATATATATATATGTATGTATATATATAATATATATATATATATATATATATATATATATATATGTATATATATATATATATATATATATATATATATATATATATATATATATATATACATACACACACCTTGATTTATCTCAGCTAATGACGAAGTTATTTAAATCAGCTGTAAGCGTAAAATGAAGTACATTCTATATAAATACACTCACATGTATGTATACATATATATATATTATATATCTGTACATTGTGTATACATAAAAATATATATATATATATATATATATATATATATATATATATATATATATATTATATATATATATATATATATATATATATATATATATATATATATATATATATATATATATATATATAATGTAATTATAATAGCCACAATGCCCCCTTAACTTCTGGTGCCATTGTGAAGTAAATTTGTTTTTCAAGTACTGGGTTTCATCTGCCGATCTATTTAACTATTCCAGACTCCTTTTCCCGTTAGGAAGCAGGGAGAGTGGAACTTCCAGAACGTGATTAGTCATTAATTTCTAGGCAAGTATGGGGCTGCTAGCCTAATACCATTCTGCACTCTGGCTACGACCAGCCACAGTCGACTAGTTTCCAATTACTGTACCCGATGCCCAACTTCAACAGAGCCAAAATTTCGTTTAATGGATGTCCCAAAAATATTCTGGCTCACACAGAAATCGAACCCAGGACTTATTTCTGCTGAGGTGAGTGTCCTAGCCACTAGACTGTAGACATTATGTGCGCTGTTGGCCCCAGGATCCAGAAGAAAGGATCAAAACCGTTAATTTGCCACACACTGGAAAATTCTATTGATAAAATGTCTGCTAGCTTAAGCTTTATAGCACGAACTTAATATCAAGAGCCTATTCTAAATGATCCTAGTCAGAGAAGCTACATATCTTCAAGGGACCCCTTAAAAATCTCATACCGAAATTGGCATTCACTGACCTTCGACAGTGAACCGCTATTGAAAACCTTCACTCCCCCAGGTCAGGGTACATATCGAAAGTGAGAGAGTGGTCTAAAAGATTTTTATGCTTGCCAAGGACATGACAATGCAGACTGGCAGGTCCAAGTATATTTTTTCTTGTGTTAGGGCAAACACTGGAGCACTACAATATGAACAGGTTTAAAACTCGGTTGCCGCCATATGAAGGTGAAATGACTGTTAAATTAAGGAAAAATAAAGTTAAATACAACTGTTCAAAACTGCAATTTTTACTATTATATCAAGTGAAGAAAAACTGTAGATCAGTGAAAGAGTCTGTGTGCATTTGCAAGAGGAGAAAGTTGAAATGACAGCGAGCATGTTTAATGTTATGAGAGTAAGTGGGCACCTAACAGACGGACAATGAATCATATCGACAGTGAAGAATGAAAGAAGTAGGCGTAAAACTAACTGGTGAAAGCAAAGTCACAAAACAAGCACGGCGAGTAAGGTAGCAGGGTGCTTGCAAATGACTGGGAAAAGAGGAATGTCTTCTCATCAAAGTTGTTATGTATGAAGGGATTGATGAGCCAACCCTCCTAAATGGAAGTGAAATAGAAATATTAAGTTTTAAAGGCATAAAACGCTAAATTCGTAGAGATGAACTGACTACATAGTGCATGCGGGGTAAGGATGATTATATGGGTGAAAAATGTGGAGATAATGTGGAAACCAAGTGGAAACATGATTATCATTCCACATGATTATCAAAGCATAAAAGGTGGATCTGTGTTCTGAGATGGTTTCGCTGCGTTGGGAGAAAGTTAATTTGAAACTGTTTTAGGGAAGAAAAGTAATCACAAAAAGTAGTAGGTAGATGAAGTGGTAGAGATAATTGAAGAGAAGCAAAGACAAGATAACATAGGGAAATTAAGACAAGTTTACACTGTTAAAAGGGTAAGCGTCTACCGACAAATAAGCTCCAAAACTACAGGCACAGAGAAGGAGAGACTAAAATCTTATTAAGGCCACAAACGGTCGTCTCGTCTGTGTGTTCGGAGGGCGAAATTGGTGCTGCCGTCTTCACATAAACGGCCCCGTCACGTCCGGACGTTGCTGTTTTCGTAACGGGCATCCGAGGCACCCGGTCCCCGCGGAACTTGGGCTTTCAGGACCGCTAATTTTGGGAAATATAAAATAAAACTTGTTGGAACGAGTTTTTAAGTGCGGACGGAGCCGTGGGGGAAGGGCCTGCGAGACCTCTTAAATGATTGAGTGAGTGACCCCCGTCTTACTCATCTCTTGCTAGTGGCTCGTCTCAAGACGTGCCAAAGGGGGAGGGTGGGCAGGGAGGGAGGGAGGGAAAGAGGTTTGGGGAGGAAAAGAGAGGGGAAAGGGAGAAAGGGTCAAAGAGGAAAAGAAAGGGGAAAGGGAGAGATGGTCAAGGAGAGGTAAGGGGTGCCACAAACGAAAATTAAAAGGGGTGAAAACAGCAAATAAAACACTGTTCTCTAACAAGAACTAGGATAAAACGCTAAACAAACGTTTCCCTGGTCAGTAAAAAAAAAAAATCCCAAAAAATATTTTTCACAGAACTGAATCCAATTTAACCATTTAAATACAACAAAGCTACACCAGTCCGATGATCCCAGGAGAGCCTGATCACACCGCCATGACCAGTCATCACCAATCGGACCAGGTCAGCGCCTCAACACAACACGAGCCGTCTGAAGGGCACCTCTAAGGACAGCCCCAGCCTTCTTTACGACCGACTGAAGAACAATCTATTCACTACATCTGCAGCAAATTCAGTACCTAAAAGTCCCCTCTCCCAGCCAACTTTGAATATTCTGATTGGAAATTAAATCGAACCTCTTTATTTCTATGAATGTTTTCGATGTCCAGGTTTATTCACACATATTCTGGAGAGGCCACCAAGCTCTCCACCGAATATACCTTTTAAAAAATCGTTGTTATATATAAAATGCTGGACTCATTCGTCCTTACGTGGAGTATTATTTTGATAGTATTATTTTGATATATGGAGTAATTCATATTTTGTTTCTTACAGCAGTATAAAGGTAAAAAACTTCCCAGTTATAAAGAAGAGCTTTCATGTTGGAGCTCATGAACACTCATGGATGTACCTATTCTAACTGCTCAACCTGGGTCTCCTCAAAAATAACAAAAAATAAAATAAAATAAACCCTATTCCAAAACCAGACAATAAAGGGTGAGTAACTGCCACATATAACTCCAGTAAGGAATCTTAACCATAAGGGGTGAGTATCTCAAAAAAAAAATTATTATTATAAATAGCAAATGGGATTAAAACTGCAACATACTTGTCATAATAATGATTCAACATAACAGAATTTTTTACTTTTAGTAACTTAATCACTTCCCTGAATAAGTGTTGTTCATAGTAGGAATGTATTCAAGCCCTACTTCTTTGTTTGAAGGTGAAACACACTTTAAAAAAAAATTGTAGTTTCGTGTAGTCATTACGTCACTGTTAATTTACCTCCAGAAAAAATAACTTACGAACAGGAGGAAGCGCAGAATCACGAGAGGAGAAGCAAACGCGACATAAATCGACGCAGCACTTACTTTGCGCACCCTTAAGATGTTGGCAGAAGGAAAAGTATATTTAAGAGTTTACAAAGAGAGCCAGACTATCAGCGGAAGTTGTTAAGGAGGTGGAGGCGCCTTCCCTGGCCATTACCATTATCGTGTCTCTTAATAGACACTTATCTCTTCCGAGGAAAAATCCCCTCTGACGGGTAGGTAAGAGACGTGGCTATGAGAAGTTTTAAAAGTCATCAAGGGCCGAGTCAAGCCACTTGACAAGGTTTCAAGATTGCTACGAGGCTCTCAGGCTAAATTGAGGCACATAATACTTAACTACCGGCAGACGCTAAATTGAGGCCTATAATAAATTAGTTACCAACAGAATCAATAACCTCATCAAAAACAGTAACAAAACAGCAATTGTAATTAGACTTGGCACAAATCACAAATCATGAAAATTATATTTACTTGGTTTTCGATGGGATCATCTCCCTTCCCACTTTAAAGCTGAATGAATTTCATTTTAGTGATTTGTAGACTTAACTAAAACTTGTATACACGGAAAATGAGTATTTTCTAATTGTAACTAGGCTATTTCTCCTCGTGCCATGTGCAAGAACGGTATTGGGATACACAAGAGACATTTGGAGAGGTGAGGTTCCCCGAATATAAACAAACTAAAAGACCAGATGAAATAAAGATAGTTTCCTACTACTAATACTACCACTAATAACAATATTAATATTAAAATTAAAAATTCGTGCTTAAAATTACAACGGGTCTATAACAATCAAGGAGAGTCTAAAATCAAATCACAGATTTATGTATTGATGAAAGTTGCGAGATTAATGAAAATTTGGCTAAATAATAACACAGCTTGCACGATTAAAACAATATTAATGAAGAATTAAGAATAGAAAGAAGGCTTTCATATTTCAAAATCTCTCCAACAATATGCACAAGGCTGTTTTCACATATATGGTTACCATTACTGTATAACAATGAAAATTTTGAAAGTAAAAATGAAATTTCACCATAACTATGTTGAAGCTTTTTTGTATCCGCATGTATCATTATTTTTTTTCAACCACGTTTTCTTCAGTTCTCCTTGATTATCTAGACCAAATGATTACGACCCAGCGCTGCTTCCTAGGTCACAAAATCACCAAAAATAGCAAAAGATCGTCAAATCGGAGAGGAACTGCTCTCTACAGATATTGATATCAAAGAAAATTTCAATATTTCACTATCCTTTCTATTTCTAATCATATGTTCTCTCAAGGTCTTCGGTCTTTTTCTCCAAGATGGTCGATTATGTAATGCCTAATTCAGATTTCCCACCTTTCCGGAGTTACAGCAGAACCGGAAACGACTTGTGCCAACAACGTTCGCGCTTGCGCTGACCTTAAAATAGTATCAGGGATTGATCTGACACTTTTTACAAACCATCTCGAAATAGTAAAATGTAACATGCCTCAGATGTTTGTGTCAGCTTTTTCTTAGCATTTTCACATATGATTTAAAATTATTGAACTTAGAAGCAACGACGAAACGATCTGGAATGGTAACGTTTATATAATCACGAACACTTAAAACAGATGCCCTTTTCTTATTTATTATAAAAAAAATAAAAAAAAAACAGGTTCTACAGGGAGTTAACGATGTCCACCGATATAACGTTGTGTAAACCAAGAGTGAAAAATGTCACATTGTTTAACTTTCTCCAGAAGAATTTTAGGCACTATTCTTCATTAACAAGCACATTTTGCAAAAAAGCTTTCAAGTTGTTACAGAGAAACATAAATCTATCAAAACACACCAAGCGTATTATAAGAGTTAATTTAGGCTACCTGAAATATTAATGACTTGATCCATGAAAAAATACTTAGCTCGCTAGGAAAAAATTATTATATACTGTATACGAAAAAAAATCATTATACTGTATAGTGAAATGCCAGTGACTTTACTGAAGACAGTGGTTATCTCACAGCAGCTGGTGCTCTGGGCAACAAAGAAGTGTTGATGGAGGACACGTGGCCTTTTTCCTGTACAATGGCGTTTTCATGAGGAAGCTCCAAGGACCTATCACAACAAGTCCAGACAGATTCGGCAGGTTATGATAACATGTCATTAACCCAACTCCAAAATATGTAAGGAATGATTCATTCTGGAAAAAATAAACCTACCAGAATTCCGTCTCCCTTCATCCTTCGACCGCAACACCTCCCGCCACCATCCCCCCCCCCCCAAAAAAAATGGGGATAAGAGATATTACAGCGGCTCTACTACTACATGTAATTTGGTGGTTTTCAGGGCTCATTTTAACCCATTGCCACTGTATATACGTGTCACAGCTGCAATTCTCCAAGCACTGATTTTTGGAATGAGGCATCTAATCCTTGCTTAAAAGAGCGAGTGTAAAACAGTGAAACGAAGTTTGGGTTTCACAGTTTCAGGTCATGACCATTCGTCATCCTTCTTTCGTCCAGAGGATAGCATCAATATACCCTGTGTAGACTCCAAACAGAGGAGGTGCCTTTGAAGAAGACCTTTCTTCCTCTTCCTCTTTTTCTATCAAAGGCTGCCGAAGCACTTCAGATACAGAAGCCTCTCTCCCCTCCTTCAAGAGTTTGCCCATCTTCATGTTACGGGGGTTTCAATTAGGTCGTCCACAGACGCCATTAAAAGACAAAAACAAGTCTTAGTAATCGTTCTCAGTTTGACTCATCATTTTTTACACCGTAGAGGTTTTATTTCTTCTTTTTTCCTTACTCATTTTAGAATGCATATAAACTAAACTGACTAAAAAATGGAAAACAGTGTATGGTATAATCATATAATAACAATAATAAAGGAAATTCATAAAGTTACAGGAAGGTCTTCCAGAAGTCAATTCATTTCATTCTGAACGACATAATCACTATGGGTTTTCAATTTATTGTTCATTAGATTGCAGGCGTTCTAAATAATAATAATAATAATAATAATAATAATAATAATAATAATAATAATAATAATAATAATAATAATAAATGAACCTTGGACAGCTGTTATATAATTTACTTGCTGCTACGAAGAAGCTCATTCAAGAGATTGAGAAAATATAATACAAACTCAACGGCATCCAGACGGCAATTCTGTTCAGTGAATAATAATAATAATAATAATAATAATAATAATAATAATAATAATAATAAAATAATAATAAATACATCATTCCTACATTGGAGGAAAAATTATTGAAACAGTATCAATGAAACAACACATTGTTTTCATGAGATATAAGACAAGACAAAGAAATCGACCAATAGCACAATACGCTCTGAGAAATAAAAACAACTGTAATCCGATACCCAATCACATATTATTCTAATTAAACATATAACGTCTGACACTAGAATAAGTAAAAAGAAGATGGAAATAAAGAGGAGGATATATTCACGACGAATAAACGGTTAGGAAGACAAGAGAAAACTCGCACACACAAACTCCCCGTTGCCAAACAGATACTTAACCATTCATTATGCTCTTCCAAAGAGCCAAAATATTTGTCTTTGCTCTGCTTCAAAGTCCGTGTTTCCATGGAGTCGTTTCCTGTTTCTTTTACACGATTTAGAAGTATTAGCCAAACCTACAAAATCAATGCAAGAGATCAAAGTCATCCCAAAACCGTCGGGTACCATGTAATGCACATGTCCTGTTGATTGATTGATTGATTATGAAATTTAAGTCTTGAAGACCAAGCGCTGTAACCCATCACGATTATTCAGCGCCGTAATGGTGAAATATATAAATTAATGATTTGATTGATAATGAATAGGTGAATGATGACATACTAGTAAAATTCAGCGTTAAAATATGAACGTAAAAAATGAAGAATATCAAATAAAACCAACGATAAATAAAAATAAAGTTTTATATTTAAAATATATACTTAGCATATAAAATAAATATGAATAAAATCTTTATTAAATATACTAAGATCATATCTCATTAAAATAACCAGATTCTTTCAGATAACCCATAAGGTTATCTACCCCAACATCATCATTTAAAATTTCTAAAATAGTCTTCCCAGTTAGTAAGTACTTTGCCCTACGGCGATTAGATTTAGGACAGCGCACCAGCATATGTTCACCGGATAACTGACCGCCACAGTGAGCACAAACTGGTGAGAGACGTGAATACTGGCAACAGAATTAAAGTAGGATAACCATCTTCTTAATCATAAGATTCTGCCTCTAAGCTGGGTGCCGGTACCTACCTACAGCTGGGTGGACTTGGTGAACTGCAGGCAGTAATCGAACCCCAGGGGCTCAACTATGCAAGCTCCGAACACTGCAAGAGAGCCAACCAGTTTCCTTGGAAAGTTTACAACACAAAATAAATAAATTGTAAAATACACAAACAGATAATTCGTGAACTCATTTTGAACTTTTGTCAACTAGATACGGTAAATATGTTACGCAGATCGGCCTTTAGTAATAAAGATAATACATTCCACAGGGTGTACCTGATAATAAATCACCCAGATACCACGGTCTCTCCGCAGAAGCACTAATTTTTCTCCCTGTAAATCACCTTGATTAGCTGCCTTTTTCAATGCATGCATAATTCATAATTTCCTGCAGAGTCAATACTCGTACTTCACTTAATATCATTTATCAAAAACATTACAAAATTCAAATGACTTAACTATCACCCGTTTGCAACCATTTCAATTTCATGAAAGACATCTGAGTGTTTTATCTCAAAGAATTACTGAACACTTGTCTATAATCGGGTCTAGGCGAGTTTGTCTAAAACAATTGGTCTAAAATACAATTTGTCTAAATCAATTTGTCTAGACCAATTCGTCTAAAACAATTTGTCTAAAGTACAATTTGTCTAATGACAAAATGTCTAAAATACAATTTATCTAAATTAATAATAAAAAAAATAATCAAATAAAAAAAAAATTGAAAAAGGTGAATAAAAAAAAATATCTTTTCTGAATTTCTATTTCTTTACGGGTAAGGTTTTATAAACAACAACTTCAGGAAATCATCAACTCCACACCCTAAAGTGGCAATTAGGAGTTTTTTTTTTTAGATCATTATTTCTAGAAAGAACTTAGAACAACTTCTTTCTTGTTTATTTTTTTCAAAAGATATTATTTACAATTTTATTTTTTTTTTTAATAATAATAATAATAATAATAATGGGGAATGTAGTTCAAAGTGTGAACGAGGTGAAAGAAATTATAGTAAATAAAATAAAATAAAGTAATATATTTATTAAATGCAGAATTAGATGTAGAATTACATAAAGGAAGAAATTAAAGAAAAGACAGGTAACTTAGCCTAAAATTAATAAAATACATTCATATAGAACATTAAAATGTAAGATTTAATACATAAAAGATTAATAAAGGTTTTATTAAAAGATAACTTCTGAATAGACTACTTTTATAGTTAAAAAGAAAGATTGTGGGCAATACCACGTAGGTAATCAATAATATTATTTTGATCAAAAATTTGAACAAGACTATTTAGACGTTTTGCTGAATCTCGATAGCGCTTCCTTGGGGGTTCTGGCTCTATCCCTGCAACATATTGCTCAATTCGTACCTCATTTAAACTTTGTTCTTTTTTTAAACAGTTGATGAACTTCCATATATTGGGGTGATGTGCACCTACTTCAGTTTCGAATCCACGATGCCATGCTTCGACGGCATTGTTCGTTTTAGGAAGATTCGTAAGCACTCTAGAATACATATTCCACATATCATGTGGAAAAAGAGGTGGACGTCGAGCGTACCGTCTATTAGGCCTCCCAATCCAAGTGTCTTCGAAATAATCGATGACCTCTTGTGCTTCATGGGCGAAGATGATGTTATCACACAATAATTCAAACGCGTCTATTACGCTAGCTACGGGTACGAATGCCAATGCTGGTAGTATCCTCATCTGTAGAGCAAAACTGGTTTCTGTTTCATATTTTCGTCTTAGGCCATTATTTTGTATTGCACGGAAAATACATTGGCTAAAGTGGAAAAAACAACCATTTTGTTCTGTATTTGGAAATTCCTTCAGACACGCTTTCATCATAGCTTTCTCAAAATCGATCGTTATTGATAGTGGTGCGCACAAAGGTTCAAGCTTCTTTAACTGCTGTAAAAAAGCTATATAAGTTTCTTCTGTTTTGTCTGGCAGTAATGCAAAAAGAAGTGGCAACGAAACTTTCTGTTTTAGTCCATGAAATGTATATAGCTGATGAAATAGCAAAGGTACTGTTTTAAATGTTCCGTCAGCATACCAGTGACTACTTTGTGATAAACACTGTAAATTCCGTTTGGCTGCAAATATGACTATACGTTTTTCAACCGGTCCCGAGTCATACATTAGAAACTGATCACCTTTAAAAGTAATGGTTAGATCAGGTGGAAAAACGATTTCACTGCATGTTGATGGTAAGGCTGGTCCAGCGAGGGTTTGCTGTCTTACAGATCTTATAGTTCTCTTCATACTTTGCACCTTAGGAAGTTTTGGAGCAACAGCTTGATCGCAATCTTCGAGCACATTAGATAAAACTGATCTGGGTGCGTCTTGTGTTGTCTTAGCCTGATGACGTATTTTTGTCATAATATCCTTTGCTGCACTTTCGGCCGCATCTAATACATGGTTGTGATTTGTAGATGATTTTACGATGTGATCATTTGCCGTAATTATACGAGCGCGGCATTTTGTTATCGGATATTTATCACACTTCCAATATACTCGGTCGTCATTTTCACCATTTTTGTAAAATGTAAATCCATTATCTACTAATTTCTTACGACCTTTTTCCGATTCGACGAATTCAAGAGGCATTTTGGGGTATAGCTATATCCAGTTTGAATATTACCACAATAAGAAAGTGCTTTGTTTATGTAAAATGAAGAAAGATTTGTTTCCCATATTTGTTTTTAAGAGGACAGCAGTTAAAATTACAGTAAACGACTAATTTTAGTTGTTTATTTGTAGTTGAGAGAGCAGCAATTTAAATTACAGTAAACGACTAATTTTAGTAAACGGCCATGGTTTAGAAGTTAAACAATAAGAAAAGATGGACTGATTGACTGATTTGTATAAATTCAGGAAAGTTTGTTTCTATTTCAAAACAATCATTGTAGTTTTGTAAATAACTTTTTTTATTCACCTTTTTCATTTTTGTTTTGATTTATTTGATTATTTTTTTATTATTGATTTAGACAAATTGTATTTTAGACATTTTGTTATTAGATAAATTGTACTTTAGACAGATTGTTTTAGACGAATTGGTTTAGACAAATTGATTTAGACAAATTGTATTTTAGACAAATTGTTTTAGACAAACTCGCCGGATCCCCTATAATCAGCCTCCCTTTGTATTCTTATTCTTTGTTGATGTGAAAAAAAGCATTTGATAACGGAGTAAACTATCTAAAAATCATCCCGAAGCTTTACAGAATACTGTAAATACTTTGCATATTATACTGATAGTGCTCTATGCAGCAATACCATGTTAAATCAGGTTAAATGTCATCGTGCAAGTTCGTCCTAGGAAACGAACTTCGTCAAGACCAAGACGGCATTCTGACTGCATGGAAGCGTTACATTGAACTCACTTTCAATGGGTTACACCATAGATGAAATGGCAATAATCAACATGCGCCATGCCGACGGTTCTAATTTCCTCGTCAGCGCACTCTTTCAGAAGCTGATCGATACTTGCTGTATATATGCAAAAGAATTCAACAACTTACGAAGAAATCTAGACGTAATGCATGCTACTGTTCCCATGACTGCAGACTTGTTAGTGTGTCCCAGAAATTCGTCGGGAACCGTCATCTGCAATTTTAGACTTGAAATCCCATACCTTAGGTACATTACCGCAAATGATCCAAGAGAGGCGACTTTACTTCTGTTCGGCTGGCATCATGACTGCAAGAAGACTTGTCTTCTGCCACCGTGAAACCCAAATGCTGCCGTTGTTCTTGTATTATTATATGATAAGTTACTCCTTGCAGTCGAATTTTATCCGACAGACCATGACATGTCTTATGTTTTCCATAATGGCATTCTCAGACGTCTAACAAACAGACCTCGCCGTCCTTCTGCTAAGGAGATGTTCATGGACAAACGACCGAACTCCTCGAAAATTATCATCCGACGCATCTTGTTCCATCTGATCCTCTGACCTAAAGCGCAGCAACCAGCTAATCCGAAACCTTTTACATGGTGAAGGGAGAAGTTCTAAGACTAGTTGTGGGAGGGAAGGGATAACGAGACTTCTGACTGGGCTTGTTTGTATGACCTTTTTTTCTAATTTTACACACTATCGCTAATTCCTTTTATCATCATCATCATCATCATTTTATGCTTATTATTCATATGATTCGCCTTACTCATCTCGACTGAATGTTCGACATCTGCTGACCATAACTATGTCCAGAAGTGTATGAATCATATTGTTTTCTCAACCCTTTTTTATTTTTCTTCTCTCACTTTTATTATCACAATAATCTATGACTATTGCTGTACTGTTTACGCTCTAAGTTTATTTTTACGTTCACCGTTTATTACTGTTATCATTATCATTATTATTTCTTGATTCCTTTGCACTAGCTACTATCATTAGCAATACAGGTTCCTTACTCTGCTTTGAGTGCAGCATTTCAATTTTTTAATGCAATGTGTATATCTCTATTATACCTGCATTCTCTTTTCGTATATGGCCATGAGGCAAAAAAAAAATATTATTATAATCAGTCATTACTGTTAAATATTTTATCCAAAGCAGAAAAATAATTAAACGTCACAACTGTTTAACGTAAGGTTTTCCAAGGTCTATCCCTTGATGAAAATGGAAGTTGAGTAGGAGTATGAAGGCTGACAACTGCACCTATTTTATTATTATTGTTATTTTTATTATTATGCTGCATGTTACCTCATTACCATATACAAATATAATAAAAACGGAACAAAATATATGCTGACTATTACATCACTAAAAGGAAATCATACCTAAGTTTTTACCTCACCATTCAATACTCGAGGCATCGTCGACGATTTCTGCAATAATATAATAATAAAATTCTTGTCTCTAATGTCCAAATATTGTCAAATACAGTGTACAGATACAATGGACTAGATACAGTCAAAAGACAATGATGATGATGAAAATAATCAGGTGATTAGGTTTGGTTCCCAATGATGATAATACGCAGGGGTTAGATCTGGTTCCCAATAATAATACTGATACGCAGTGGTTAGATCTGGTTACCAATGATAATACTACGCAATGGTTAGACTTGGTTCCCAATAATAATACTAATGTGCAAGTGGTTAGATTTGGATACCAATGATAATAATAATACGCAGTGGTTAGATCTGGTTCAAATAATCATACTAATAAGCAGTGGTTAGATCTGGTTATCAATGATAATAATAATACGCATGGTTAGACTTGGTTCCCAATAATAATAATACGCAGTGATTAGATTTGGTTACCAAAGATGATAATCATAAGCATGGTTAGATTTGGTTACCAGTGATGATAATAATACACATGGTCAGATCTGGTTCGCAATGATGATGATAGTACGCAGTGGTTAGATCTGGTTTCCAATGATGATAATACTCACTGGTTAGATTTGGCTTCCGATGATGAGATTACACAATGGTCAGATTTGGTTTCCGCTTTCAAAATCTTACGAAACTATATTTGTCATAAACAGGAAAAAGTCACAGAAGTCTGAAATAAATCGCTCCTTTTTCACGCACGGCGAAGTTTCCATTTTTATTTTGACTAAAACTTAAATATATCAGTGCGATATCTGAGTTAATTAACATCATGGAAATGACTGAAAAATATATAATTATGCCATTACCAACAACAGAGTAACCTAGATGTACAAAAATATTTGAGAGGATACTGAAAATATCCATTTTCTTATTTTAAGAGACTGATATCATCATCATCATCATCAATTATTATTATCTCAAATAATAATAATAATAATAATAATAATAATAATAATAATAATAATAATAATAATAATAATAATAATAATACTGACATTAACACTAGCGGTAATAAGAAACTCAAAACAAAGCGGTATTGAAAACACATAAGGAACCGACATAAGTATGTCTAACGAACGCCACCCTTCAATGTGCACAGATGTTATGGCCGAGGAAAATTATGCTCCATAATTACAGAGGAATCGTAATTATTGTATAAAAAATAACAACGACGCAGGAAAAAAAATGTTAACGATATATTCAAGCATACACAACATTTGAGTTTAGCCATGTTAAAAAGTAATGGTTAATTAGATCTTTTCGCTTCATTGTTCTAGACGTTTTGAATTGAACTGAGTTGAATGTACAGTTTAGGCCAAAGGCTAAGCACTAGGACCTATGAGGTCATTCAGCGCTGGAAAGGAAATTGAGAGTAGGTAGGTCTGAAAGGGGTAACAAGAGGAAAACCTCGCAGTTGCCCTATGAAATATTTGTTGGGTGGATAGCGAGATGGAAGAAAGATAATATGAATGGAGGTACAGTAAAAGGAATGAAAGGGGTTGCAGCTAGGGGGCCGAAGGGACGCTGCAAAGAACCTTTAGTAATGCCTACAGTACACCTCACGAGGTGCACTGACGGTACTACCCTCCTACGGGGTTAGTCGGATGATCAGAAAGGACACTACGCCTAACAATAACTCAAATTATTTAGACAATTTTCTATGGACATCTGCATAGCAAATGATAGAGTGCGTTAGTACGGCGCCTCAGGATGTCATTAGGAATAACAGTAAGACCCCCTTGGTCTCTTGGGTATAGTTCGTCCAAAGGGAGCAATCAAGGTCCATTAAACATACTCATATGTTAGCAGTAGGAGCGGAAGAGCACTAATTTGGCTTCTCGGCAAATTTCATTTCAGTCATATTGCTAATCGTGCACAGTTTACACTGACTCTCTTCTATGTCAGCTGTATCACTCAGGTTGTTCGTAAGAACAGGCCAGATACAGGACTCCATAAAAAAAAGGGTGAATACCGATTTGTAACTTTTCACTGCGTTTAATCTATCTAGGGAGCTGCGACTGAACTGGGAGTTGGTTTTGCTGAATGTCAAACACATCTGCATACCTACAGTAGGCATCGATTTGTTTCTCATGGAAATAAAGACGATACAAAAGCAATAATAATAATAATAATAATAATAATAATAATAATAATAATAATAATAATAATAATAATAATAATAATAATAATAATAATAAAGTTTTTTCCTGGTTTGTCTCTATTCAAGCAGAATGCAGATAAATGGAGACAAAATAAAATATACATTAGCCTAAACAACAACGGCTTTGACGGCTACACTTAAAAGTTGGTAGATGTTAATCAAACTGATAATAGACAGTAATAAACCAATTCATGTCTCAGAAAGAAGGAAATGAAAAACTACAGTGCAAAAGAGGAAATCAGTGCAGGATACAGCAAATTTATGCTATGCAACCATACTGAAGCTTCTGCATTCTCTATTTGTCACGGGCGAGCCAAGTTCATTCCACTGTAATTATATGCACTACTTGTTTTTTCCAAGAGCTACTATGAATTCTATTATTACTCCATCGTTCTCCATTGAATGTGCAAGCCGGACTTGCATGAAGCCCTGACATGAAACAGACTAATATTATTATTATTATTATTATTATTATTATTATTATTATTATTATTATTATTATTATTATTGATGATTTATTTTTTCCTCGCAACCCCTCATCCTGCCCTTACCCGTCACAATTTCACAGACACAACTTCTGAGGATGAAAGAAAGATTCTGGGTTGGGGAAAGGAGGCTGTGTGAGAGCAAGTGATTGTAAGCAGGTGGTTGGAGAGCTCGTGCCTGCCATTAGGAGACAACAGAGAAGGGTCTGTGAAGATTGTATCTACGGAAGCCGTTAAATGATGTGGCGTCAAACCTGCCTCTGCTAAAGCTCACACTTACGCACACCCACGCATGCGCACAAGCACGCTCCACTATAAACGAACATAAATGTGCCAACAATATGCCTTGATTTATATCTATCATCTACGTACTCCAGCATGTTATCATAATCACTGCAAGTGTCAGATTATTACTTGGAAATACTTTCATTTCAATGAGAGAGAGAGAGAGAGAGAGAGAGAGAGAGAGAGAGAGAGAGAGAGAGAGAGAGAGAGAGAGAGAATTTTTCATGGTCAAAATAAATAAGCAAAATCCTATTAAAAAGACCATTTATTAGATAAATAAACAAGATAACAGACCAAAGCAATATAGATGAACTGAACATCATTTAACAATAAATACTTGAACAAGAGGCTTTTTCCACTATTATCATTACATTGAAAACCTTAAGAGGTAAAAGGCTAAATCCAAAGACACTCGAGAAGGTAGGGAAAATGGTTTTGGGGATGGAAGGGAGAGGTTGGAAAGGGAAGGGGGGGTGGGGAAAGGGTCCACGAAACAAAGATGACTTTACGCAAGAGATGGGTCGAACAGACCGTGCCGTGGTAAATGCTGTTATGATACAAGAACGTCAAAACAATTTATTTTTGGGGCGAGGGCCAAAGAGGCACCCCACAGCTATCAAGAGCCCTCTGCTCTGCACCTCTTAACTGCACGCTTCAGATGTTTACTGACTAATACTTATCTTTTTTCTTTTTCACTTAAATGGCCGAAAAATTTTCATGATCTTCTTAATAATAATAATAATAATAATAATAATAATAATAATAATAATAATAATAATAATAATAATAATAATAATAATAATAATAACCACTTTGTTGAACTTGACCCATAATGGATAATAATAATAATAATAATAATAATAATAATAATAATAATAATAATAATAATAATAACTTTGTTAAACTTGACCCATAAATGGATAATAATAATAATAATAATAATAATAATAATAATAATAATAATAATAATAATAATAAATCACTTTCTGTTAAACCTGACCCATAAATGGATAATGAAATCGCAGTGTATACGTTTTTATGCAATATTAATAAATGTGATTACTTTCTTTTCAGCTCAAGACCAATTACAAATACACATCCTAGAGATAATACAAAATAAAATAATAATATATTATATTTCTACCCACGTGCAAAAAACATGTATATAACACAGAGCAAGTAAAAAAAAAAGATGTAATAATTACATTCATAATATTGCTAATGTTATTTATACTAAAAATGATATACTAATACCACTGCTGCTACAAATAATAATAATAATAATACATGTGGTATACATATAAGGTTAGCGATAGGTTAAGATAACGATATGGGATATAGTATTTGCAGTTAAGACAGACAAACGTAACTGAGAAGCAATAGCATAAATGACAGCAGCCCCTGCAAGGGAGACCAATAAGAAATATGCCACTGGTGAGAAAAATCAATGATAACAGTAACGATAATCATAAAAATAATGGTAAAATACAATGATAACAGCAGAAGGGGCCCAAAAAAAGTAACGGTACTAATAAGAGAAGCGAAATAATACAATAATGAGAACGTAAGACTACGCATACGAGTCAATGGGTTATGTTCAACAACCGCCGACATTTAATTAAACTGAATAATAAGGCGGGCAATAATAATAATGATGACATTAACAATAAACCAGACGACCATGGGTCACACTGCTCTCTTTTCCTTTATATTCGTACGCAGAATTTATCCCCAACTTATCCCCTATTGTGGTCCCAGCTTGGCATCTGAAGACCACGGTTTAAAAAAAAAATCTATACTATATAATGAAGCTTTCACTTTAAAATTTTGTCCTTTCTAGCCCAATAATTCTAGTGATGGAAATATTTAAATAATTGCACCTCCTTTTCATTATGTCTTAATTACATTCGTTCGGAAAGGGGCGCGGAACCCACCTGAACAATTTGAATCCCCTACCTTCGAATACTTTATGCCAAGTTTGGTCGAAAGTTATCCAGTGACATTAGAGAAATCAGACGTGAAAAGTCTACTGCAGACAGACATCAGATAAACAATGATCAGGAAACTTGCCTTGAACTTTCACCAAAGGGGAGCGAAATAATGGCGCAGACACAAAGGGACGCATGAAACACAAAAGAGGTCATCCTAACGCGAAAACAAAAGTACGTGGGTTAATCTATATTGTGAAAACACATACTACCAACGAGCCCCGTTACTGTGATAATAACTGAAATATTCTTCCTTCACTGTTTAAGAGAGAAGAATATGGAATTTAGGCCAAATGCCAAGCGCTGGGACCTATGGGGTCATTCAGCGCTGAAACGGAAATTAACAGTAAAAATTTTTAAAAGGTATAACAGGAAGAAAACCTCGCAGTTGCACTTGTAAATCAATTGTTAGGAAAGGATGGAAAGTAAGAAGAAAGACAATTTGAACGGGGGTACAGCTATACAGGAATGAAAGGGGTTGCAGTTAGGGGCCGAAGGGACGTTGCAAAGCATCGTAAGTAATGCCTACAGTGCACCGCATAAGATGCACAGACGGCACTAACCCCCTACACGGTTCACTGTTTAAGACGTTTTGGAACAGTAGGTTCATGGACAGTATTATCGTGGTTCAAGGATATACTCTGACAAATATCTAAGCAGTAGCACGTCCCATAGACTCTAGGTCATGGGCGAAAAAATAATGGATGACAGTGATGGATTTCTAGTTTTATTTTGTTCCTTTTTCTGACATGAGGATAAATAAACGAGGCCGACACAGATGAAGCTTCGATCTCACTTCTGATTAGAAAATCGAGGTTTTTTTATTTGTCAGTGCGTGATTATATTAGGTACGGTGGAAATACTGCATTATTATTATTATTATTATTATTATTATTATTATTATTATTATTATTATTATTATTATTATTAAATTAAAATAGTTTTACCAGAATGCTGAGCTGATTATCAGTTCTCACAGGGCTGGCTCGAAGGATTTGTTTTTATTTATATTTTTTTATTTATATGTTGTCAATTAATTTACAATTTTTTAAAAGACTATATAACTGGATTAATTGCAAATGTTAAAGTTGCGGACAGAATTTCACTGATCGATTTATTTCCAAAACCTGGTGTTCGCTGTTTATTATACATTAGAAATTCACACAATAAATGTTTAATTATCATCATTACTTTACATTCAGAGCAATCATACTGCAAGTAACCCTCAGACTGCATAGAGCATTGATTTTTCCTTTGTCTCGACTGCCAAGCATTTGAATTCTCTTCAGTTTTTTTTTTTCTTTTACCTCCATTCTTCGTTGAACATCATCATTCTTTCCCCCTTTAACTTGCGACTTGTTTTTCTCGGGCCTGAGCTACCTTCTTTTGAAATGCCCGAGCGTGCGCACGCGTTATAGCACCGGACTTTCCTCACCGTACCCCTCGATTCTCCCTCCATCATGGAAAACCCTAAACGACCATTATCTGTAATTGAGTTGTAATCAAGTAACAACCGTGAAAACCAATGGGGCGTTCCTAACTGTAGGCCTATGATTAGGGATAGATTGTTTCAAGAAAGAATAAAAACAGTATTGAAGATGCACACAACAGACGCCAACATAAAAGTTGAAGTATATAAAATGAAAAGTAAAAGGGTCCACTTAAAATGGTCAGTAGTAATAATGGCATTCTTCAGGATTTTAATATGCTATGCACACACATACATATACATATATATATACTATATATACATACATACGTGGTCAGCAGCAATACTGACCTTCTCAAGGATTTTAATATGCTAGACACACACACATGCATACATACGTATATATATATATATATATATATATATATATATATATATATATATATATATATATATATATATATATATATATATATATATATATATATATATATATATATATATATATATATATATATATATATATATAAATATATATATATATATATAAATATACAAAATATATATATATATATATATATATATATATATAATATATATATAAAGCGACGATAATAAAAACTCTAGTCTAGAACATCCATAAGCAATGAAATGATAATCTTGAAGCACTTCATTTTTTACATACAATAATACTGCCTAATTTTTTTGTATGTTTTAAACTTTATCTCGAACACGTCTTTATAAATCAAGATTCAATTATATTCCTTCTAAAATTACCATTACAAAACAAAATTTCTGCTGCGTTTGTGCAACTGACAGCAAGATCAAATTTACCAAGATGGATAAAGTAATCATCAGGGTGCTTCCACAGTGCAGTAATAGATATCACACATACACGTTTGCTACTTATTGCACAAACATCATTAGTTAAAATACCAGTGAATGACTCACTGGATGTCCTAACAAATGATTCATACAATTATCATGCATTTACTCGAGATCTGTTCCTCCACTAATGGTCGCCGACTTGTTTTCAACCTGTTTCCGATCCCTAAGCCATATGTTTCCAAGGTGCGGCCAAACTACAGTAAAATATTCCATAAACAACAGCAGGAATGTCACATACATATCACAAACAGGTTGAAAACAAGTTACCGACCAGAAGCGAACCTAACAAATGCTGGACAACTGTATGAAGCACTGGTTAGGATACCAACAAGTCGCTGATTTGTGTTTAACCTGTTTGAGATGTGTCAGCAATAAGTCGTCAAGGCGTGTGCACGCACCCTTAAGAGGGCTGTGCTGTTCTAACCGATTATCGTGTTGGTTTAATCTAGTGGACAATTCTTTTGTATTTTGGCCACATCCTTAAAGGACTGTACTGTTCCAACAGAGCATTATGCTGAGTTAATCTAGTGGACAATTTTTTCCCAGCTTGGCCATATAAATTCTTTTCACAATCCTTATAAGGTATGGTATGGACAGCCTGCAGATGAAAATGTGTAATTTTCTACAGGGATATTACTTAGAAAAAAAAAACTGAGACTTTAAAAACTAGATTGACATCAGCAAATTTCAGCAGATTAGGTCATTTATAAACATTCTTGTCGTACGGCAAAACCAATTTGTTATGGTATTATGTGGCGAGATAGGTTCCCTAACTAATTTAAATCAAAAGTTTCCTTGACATTTTTAAGGCCTTATCTTTGGATATTGAGTCTTTTTTTTTTTTTTTTACCAATGTCACAAATCTTCTCGATCTCTTCATCCAAAAACTCAGGACTACAAATTCTTAAAGCTCTAAAATACATCGAAGAATAAACAGCTAATCACACTTCACGATGCTCTGAGTAATAATGGGCATACAAACATACATTTCTAAGTTTCTGATATACAGTAAATTTGGGAATACAAACATATACTTGTAGGTTTTTGATAAACATTAAATTTGAAACTATGGTTATGCCTAAGGACTTCTACATCTGGAAATGGCAACGCTGAATCTCTTTTTCTTCCAAATGCAAATTCAACTGAGGTAACCAACCCATTCGCTTTACGTAAAAATACCCCTAATATTAGAATATGCCATATACAATAATATTACCTTGGTAGCGAGACAGTAATGCACCTTTAGAAAAAATTATTGATAATAACTCTAGTTGCAAAAACTCCTTGTACGGTTTACTAAGCAAGGGAAAGAGTGTATTTTCCACTGACTAGCAAATTTTTGCTTAAAATATATTTACCAACAAAAATAAATTTACAGTCCTTAATGCAAAAGCCTAATCAAAGCAATTATTACATTTGAAGGTAAGGGCACGTCATATTTAGGCAGCTGATAAGAATGCTAATAAATCTTCCTATGATAAGCAAGTTAATAAAAAATCCACTGGAACTTCAATAAATAATAACTCATCATCATAGCTACAATTTTTATGTTAAATTTTACATTAAGTCTATTCATTTCATGGAAAAAATCTGCATTTTTATTGATATTCCAGTGATATTGTACTAATAATTTCTATAAGTACTTGAACTAGCCACTGCGGAAATTTATAAGAAACTAAACCTGCAATATAGGCTATACCTGTAATACATACATTGTCGTTTTCCTTTATAAAGGATGGGTCTAAAAATCACATATATTAAATTTCTGTTTATAGAATGTTGAGAGAGAGAGAGAGAGAGAGAGAGAGAGAGAGAGAGAGAGAGAGAGAGAGAGAGAGTGTGTGTGTGTGTGTGTGTGTGTGATATTATGCCATAAATACCAATGATCATCGAATTTACTAAACCTTGCAAGTAATTCATTTTACACCCAGAGGAGGTTACAGACAAGTGCACCTACCCTGACCAGGATTCGATCATGTTCGAATTCTGGTCATGGTTGGTGAACAGCAAACTTATCCACTGTCACCCTAGTACACACCAAAACTGGCAACGGTTTGAACCCTAATCAAGACTGAAGCACTTAACATCTATAACTTCATTTACATGCAAGTTACCCCCAAGAAATAGTGAAGTCGACCTTAACGAACGAGTAATCTGCGGCTTAATACTAATCATTATTAATTACGAGCTTGATTGCGCGCGCTACGCTGCACTGGAACCAGGCGCAGCCCGTCATGTTTCTCCTACCCTCTGATCCCCTACCTACCCGCCCCCGGGTGCAAGTTTGCAGGAGGAGGGTGGATGTGCCATGTCTTCCCTACCTTCCCGATCGATCCCCTACCTACCCCGCCCCAACACAGGGAGGACAAACAGGTTTGGAGGAGGAGGGTGGATGTGTTACGTCTCCCCTACCCTACCGATCCCCTACCTACCTCGCCCCCACCCAGGCCACACAAATAATAAAGATCCACTCGGATTTTATTATTATAGAATGTTACCACATCTAACATCATGTGTGGGCTGTCAAACACAAGTGCATTGATATGAGCGTATATATTTTGCAATGTGCTACGCAGTGAATAACAATACGCTCTTCAAAAAAAAAAAACAATGAAGGCATTACAAAAGAAAAACATCGTTATGAAACATTACAACAAAGCCGAGAGGAAAGATAAACCATCTTCCATCAAGCTAAAATGAAGGAGGAGGAGGAGGAGGAGGAGGAGGAGGAGGAGGAGGAGGAGGAGGGAGGAGGAGGAGGAGGAGGAGGAGGAGGAGGAGGAGGAGGATAAAAGGGACCAAATAAAATAAGAATATTGTAAACTTAACAGTGAAACAGTACACAGAGGGAAGAAGAGAGAGACAGTGTAACCAGAAAAACCAACTGGACAGAATTAGGCAAGGGGGGCAAAGCCGATCGACCGGAAAAGGTCGCCATCGAAGTTCTTAATTCGGTTCCACGATGCGTTTTTGATACAGCTCGTTACGGGAGGTTTATATTCAGCCTTCCGAGAGACCATCGCCAGCGTCGTCCGCCGCTTTGGGTCTGGAACAAGGCCAATATTGCCGACGAAATTCTGCATATGTTAGCATATTATCAGGCCACCGCTTGGGACACCACCCTAAGACCCTTTATCGAGGCTTCTGAAGGGTCCTTTTCTCTTTCCCCGTACGACCCCTTCATTCTTGCTTCTTCCTTCCCCTCTTCCTTCCTTCCTTCCTTCTTTCTTTTCCTCTTTGGGACAAGACTCCAGGACGACGCTCTGTTGAGGCGTTTCAAGAGGTCTCTCTTTTTCGTATGGCCTCTTTTTATTTTCGTCTGCATTCTCTTTTCTTCTCTTCTTCCCTCTCGACACGTTTATCGTTTGTTGCAATCAGCTTCCTTCCTCGTCAGGCTGTGCGATTCAATTTCCAAGAAGGGCTTCCCAAGACCAGAATTCATGAAGAATGAACTTTAAAAACGATGAGTTCTAAATCTATAGAAAACAACAATCAAATGTTCGACAACTTCCAATGGTCTAAAACGACGATGAGAGAGAGAGAGAGAGAGAGAGAGAGAGAGAGAGAGAGAGGAGAGAGAGTGTTGGGGGTTGGGGAAATGCTGGCCCCTGGAAGGGGAGGGAGGGCTGCTAGTAATAGTAGCCGGAGCAACAGCAGCATTTCCTTGTGCACCCAGAAAATAAGGGGAATGATAGCGGGGAAAAGGAGACGTTCTCACAAATTTTTGGCGGGAGGGGAATTCCGCCGCTATTGTGGAAGGCGCTTTTAGCCCGGCTGGAGAGCTGGCGGGTCTGGCCAAACGGCCAACTCAATCTTGTGGCAAGTGTAATTTCTGAACGATTAGCATAAGTGGATCCAAAAGCAACTGCCTCCAACGCGCCGTTAAAATTTCGCCCTGGTAAAAATTCCGCTCGGAACCGGAATATAATTTCCAAACTTTTTATCAGAGCTCATAACGGGCCGAGGAGGAATCACCAAGTAGCTCAGCTCCCAAGTTTTCCCCTTTCTCCAATTTTCACGATTTTCGGGACGCGGTATATTTTGGAAAGTGGCCATAGCTGTAAGGGCTAAGAGCGCCCACAATGTTGGGATATTAAAGGCGCATAGTGGGCGCCGCTTATATGGGTTCTCACCAAATGCTTTTATTGGAAACTAACGATAAACTGCCGAACGCCGTTTACTAAGAACGGACTTCGTGTACCGGAGGTGCTTAATAAAAGGCGCCTTTTCCTTCAAAACAGTTGCAGTTCTTCGTTGGAGTATGTGCTTTCACTTCTACTGTCACAGTTCATGGAATAGTCGACAGTGTCATCGTGTACATTATTATACTCAGCAATGTCATCGTAGTCTGATCTTTATATAAATGAAATCCCATTTACCAAGACTGCATATGGTCTTGAGCTGATGTAAAGTCGGGTATTATCATCAACAACTTTAACAAGCCAGTGAAGACGTACTGTGACTTGGCATAATTTGCCTTGAATTATAAAAAAACAAATATTTTCCATGGGGATAAATCGTGCCTCATGCGTCATTTATTTTTATATCACCACAAATCTGCTAAATGTCGGGGTATAAAAGTTCCCATAGAATGTAAGTAGGGAAAACATCAATCCCTAAGTTCCACTAGCGTAAACTCATAAAAAAAAAAACAATAATTCCTCATCTAACAGAAAAAGTACCTTGAGAGTCCTAGCAGAACAGCCATCTATTAATATTGACATAAAAAACGAAACGATCTTGCGAATGACCGTCAGATAATCGTATTATGAATGAAGAAGGTCGTAACTGGTTTATTAATTCCCTTGCCTACTACATTAGAACAGCCGCAACATACGTGTAGGCATCCTTATAGCATGGGTCAAAAGGTCATGAACCCATAAGAAAAAAAGGATTATATACATACAGTACATATATATATATATATCATATATATACACACATATATATGAATATATTAAATGTATATATATACATATATGCTGTATATGTATATATATATATATATATATATATATATATATATATATATATGTATATATGTGTATATAAACATAATATATATATATATATATATATATATATATATATATATATATATATATAATGTATATATATGTATATAAACATAATATATATATATATATATATATATATATATATATTATGTTTATATATATATATATATTCCAACCAATCAGCAAACCATAAACACAACAAGGAGGCTGTGAGTGCTACCAACTACCCAGTAGTAACACGCTTGGCGAGGGTGGGGCTTTAGCCCTCTTACGAGACAGCAACCATCTCAAATTTAGTTAGGTTCGGTTCACTAGTTAGCATTAGTTCCTTACAAATTAAAATCTTATATCATTCCCTTTTAACTTATTTTCCACACTTTACTTAGTCTACGATTACTGAAAACATTACCACGTACATATACAGTATATTCAATAGGTTCATAGCTAAATGTTTAAAGTTAATCTTCGGTGATTTAACAGTGTAAACAGAAAATATTGAGAAAACACGTGGAAATCTGTAATGAAATAATTATGCATTATTGTTAATGAAAAAATCTACACTATTGTTAATTTCTTCACAACAAAACTAATTCACAAGCATAGGATTCTGAGTAAAACACACGTGATCCTTTTCTTCAGATTAAGGTATCATAACCACCTGATAAGGCAGTGCTGTTTTTATTCAGTAATCCTCGAGGCTTTGTTTTCTCCCGTCACAAAAAAATATATGTCTTTAATGACATTTACCACTTTGCTAAGGAACTGGGCAACAAAAATTAAGTTGTATGTAGTCTTTACGATTTATTAAGGTTTCGTATGGTATACTGGATGTCCGATAAAAATTCTAACTCAATACTGGATACAAATCTGGCTGGACACTGAGATATGTGTACGTATGCTACTTAAAAGAGGTTACCCATTCAATGCCAAATAAAGATATCGTTTTTAAAAAATCCTTAGAATACACAAAAAAAATTATTGGCGGTGTGTAAAGGTTACTTTTGGACCAATTAGCTCCTGATGTGAGCCTGACAATTCTGACGCTCATTTCTACAGCAAAAGATTAGTAAAGGCATTAATCTCCAAAACATATGGAAAATGTTGAGAATGTGAGGTTTTGGATATTGTAAACGACATGTGAAGCTTTTTGTCACAAAAATAGAATTACAAATTTTCGAAAATTCCAAACTTCATCCGAAAATACATTTTAAAAGTTTATATTTTCCTAGGTATACAAACCAGAGCCTTTTTTGTAGGAGAATTCCTTAGCGTGGGCTGAAAACTGTCGTTGAAACTTCGTAACAAGGTGGTTAATTACAGGCAAGCAGGTGGAGTAAGGGAAATCACCCACTCACCAGCCCAAAGCCGGCACTTTTTCCTTCGGTATCAGGGACTATGAGGGGTGGCTGAGGTGAGATTACGATCAAATTACTTTAGAAATTTGGTATAAACTGGTATTTGTCCTTACAGACATACAAACTATCGCTTTTTATGATGCAGACTCACTCGTCAAATGGGAGGCATGAATGAATGAAATTTCGGTCATATGGCCCAATGCTGGGACGGAAGGCCATTCCAACCATTTTTCTTTAAGAAAGGACAGACTCTCAACCAACTGACAAATTGAATCTCCACCCGGAAATGCCGTGATCATATACAGGGGAGTAATGACTCATGTAACCTCATATACAATCTGGCATAAGGACGCAAGACCGATAGGGGCTCCTAGAAAACATCTCCAAGGCAGCCCATCGCTCTGAAACAGGAAAGCTGGGCACCAAAAGCTTCCTGAATAACTGAGTGGTGAACAGATTGGTCACACAAGTTCCATAAAGAACAAGAAGAAAGTTGAAACCAATCTGCCCCAGTGGTTGAGCCAGTGTCCCAAAACATTCCTTCTAGCTGGAATGGCTGTGGCACACAGTTCAACAGTATGGTGAAACTCATTATGCATTTGCATCGCCAATTGTTGTGTCTCATCGACACCACAGAGTAACCATCGTACAATCTGAGACTGTTGCAGCTATCTACAATGCAACTATTCCCAAGATACTGATATGCAGATGCAGATGAAGTTCATTCTCTGTCCTCATACATGAAGCAAAGATATCTCCCAAATGTGTCCCTACCCTTCTTGATGCATCTGGGAACAGAAGAAACTTTCCACACGATGAGTTCAAAGGAACTCCTACTAAGAGGTTCCAATTTTCCGGCCAACAAGCAAAGTCCTCCCTAACTCTTCACTCAAATGGTAAAGGGAAAAGGACAGGTTGTTGAGGCTAACCAATGCTGCTTCAACTGCCAATGAAGTGCGTGTTAGTGAAGGTGCCTGAGAGGCACAAGCTTCTCTGAGGACAAAGGCTGACCGAGGCAACCTACCTATGCCAAGGTGGTTATTCCTATCATGACAAGAACAGCTCTGTAACTTACTTGAGCTTGCTGAAATGAAAACTACCAAAATAACTCTTTCCACAGTACATCTATCATCATCCCCAGTATTTTCCTAGTGCCTGGGCACAAGATCTAACTTCTCCCAGTTTATCATGATCCTCAGGTCATGAAAATGGTGAGAAGGCATCTTCTATTCTGCTGGAGAAGCTCATCTCTATAACATCTGAACCAGCCAGTCAAACGATAATGCAGATAATGTATCCTGAATGAGTGGGGCCAAGTTAACACCAAGGTGAAGACTTACATGAACATTTGACAGGCTGTTACCAGTCCAAAGTAAATGGCTTTGAATTGGTACACAATCCATCTGCGGACAAAACAAGGTACTTTTTGGCTAATGAGTGGAGTTTCCCCAGGGGGAGGTCGTTTATCAGTTCATAAGACTTATGAAACAACTTGAAGAGGAGTAATTTTCATCCTCAAGACACCATAAGCAGGCAGCAAACTTATGAAACAACTTGAAAGGGAGTCGTTTTTATCCTCAAGATACCATAAGCAAGCAGCAACAACAACAGTTGGAGCAATTTCCTTGCCTCTGGAGTGCACCTTAAAGTAAGCTCTTATCAACAAGATGCATTCGACAAAGCAGAGATTGCTTCCAAGATCATTAAGAGGAAGAGGTGCTGATGGGAAATGAATCCTATCCCAAAAGGAAGGCCAACACACCAGTCTACCTTGGCGAGCAGTCTTGGGACCGTGGACACACATGATAGACAGCCAGCAATGATCCATGAATCACAAGCTGAGGTTGACATATCACCAAAAAAATCATGATTAACATTCCCAAAGACTTGTATGATCAGCCAAAACCAAATTATGGACAAATGCTCACATGCATTACTGTGCTCATGCAATCTGGAGTCTTGGACAAACCAGGGATATTCCAAATGTATTCATGATCACATACATGCAGCCAACTATGATACCTAGTGGTGCTGTAAGGCAGCAACCATTAGCACATGAACCCTCTGTCTGCACACATATTATCTGGGGATCTTGCAAGCATACACTGGGAGTTCTAGATGAACCAGGCAAAACAGAAGGATCCACACAATTGTGCGTAGAGACTGTCATGACATCCAACATTCATACAAGAGCAGCCTATAGCATGAGAACCTTCTGTCTACACTCATATGAACTGAGGATCTTGCACGTACCAAGCAAGAAAGTAAAACTGACTTTTCCCTGCATAGCTCAGCAGAAGTACAAGCAGGAAGAGTTCTTAAGTCCTGGATGGAAACAGGAAGGCACTGGTACACAAGCATGCTCAAGAGACCCCTGGTGTCAAAAACACCCATAGCAGATGTCCCACCTGCGGCAAGGAGTTCACTCTAAGTCCAATGGGACTTCTTGGGAAAGGGCATCCGAGACCTCTTTCTTCTTTTTCCTGCAGAAGGCATGGAGGAAGAGCTCAACGAGGAGGAGAAGGAAGAGGATACAAGCTAGCCTTTCATAACATTACACTGTCCAAGAAGCTTACACACCTACAGTAGAGGATGTGTCAAGGCATGAGTACTGTAATGCTGAATGAGTGCAGCCTTACCACCAGTGCCCAATAGTGCGAGGGTATCTCCACAGGCAAGACTACTGCTAGAGGCTCAACAGTATTAGAGTTCCTTCCTAGCAACACCAATGAAGGACAGAAACTAAACCAGGTACTCCAGCTAAGCCATGAAATTAGTTTGGCTATGCAGTGGCATACCACAAGCACATTCCACAGTCTAACCTGGGAAGAGTCATCCCCTTTTAAGAAACTGCTGAATATCTTAAGGCCTTCCATGGCTGTCAATCCCTTGCACTGAGAAGACCAGCCAGCAGACTCCTTGCAGGACCCTTCACTCCAAAACCATAAATGTTACTAACACCAAGGGCATAAAGCAGCAAAACAATCATTTTGTCCTTCTCACGTTTTGTTGTTAACTTTCTTGTTCAAATCCGAAGTGAACAAAAACACAAACAACATACTCTATAAAAAAAATTTACTTTCAACTTCATGGTTGTCAGGGAGCACCAAGATGTCTAAACTCAACTACAGTTGAAGAAAAAATGCCAGCTTATGGCAGGTGAATGGGAGTTTCCCCCACTAATCTGCCTGCCAGCAACTAACCACCTAGTTACCAAGTTTCAATAACAATTCCCAGGTCACAATGCGGAATTGACGAATACTTCAATATAAAGGCAATGGTTTGTATTCCTTTAGGCACAAACCACAGTTTAACATACACACATACCTACAAACCAAAACAAACAAGTTTATTGAAGCTCCCAAACCACCCATTCTTCAGGTGAAACACCTTTTATCTGTAAATGTGTAAAATAACTGATGCTAATCAACAGATCAGCTCCTCTTTATCTTAGGTATGATATATCATATTTAAATATTTAAACAAACCCAGTGAATAAGTAATATTTGTTGATATTGGTCACCATAATACTTTAGATCATAATATTACGTTAACATCTGAACACAGTCTGATAACACTGTAAATTTATTATTTATATAAGGAGGCCAAGATCAAAATTATCTGTTTGTAAGGTGTTTCATCTAGTAAAGCAAAACTAATAATGTGTGTGTCTCAGGTATGCTAACAGCAGTTTTTACTTGTGACTAATGCAAAGACCATCTGTAAAAACATAAAATGTCAATATTCACTGAGGATATATATCTTGTATGCAGAAGAGAAACACAAATCTACTGATCAGTATTGATTACTGCAAACACAAATCTACTGATCAGTATTGATTACTGCAAGTGCATTTGATAGGGTGTTTGTCTAAATCAAACAAAACACCAGTGCTTTGATAGTTCTGTCAGATCAAACTTCAAAGTCTGTCAAACCTATTAAGGATACCAGAGAGGATCGATGGTTTTTGGATTAAAAACAAAGTAAAATTTGACCCTGGTTGCAGTAAAATATCCTAAAAGCACCAGAAAAGGAAGCAAATGAAAAAAACATGTGACAAGTGAGTAATCAAGGACACATCCTAACTTGAATTAGCCTAAGACATTGTGTCATAAATGCCTTTAAATAGAACCTATCTTAACCCACACTTTGTCTAGCCTAGCCTAATATAACCTAGTTCAATCATTCATTTTAGATTAAACCAGCCTTGTGCTGGCAAGGCTCTTGCTCTTCAGCAGCCCATAATAGGGCAAGGCACCACATCTTCCTTGGTCAGAAGGGGATTGCTACATCATCTTACGACACCACCACCACCCTCATGCCTAACACTGGATAAAAAGTATGGCAGTGGTACTCATTGATGGGCATCTGCTCGGGAAACACTGGAAGTTTTGACACACCAAATTCAACATTTGTAGAGAGTATTTTGGCACCCTTGGGAAACCAGGCTTTTTGGGTCAGCAAGAACAAGTCAACATTACTAACTGATATAGCAAAATTTGCACAAAGCGCGAACAAAATGAAATGGCTGAAAAATCATATAATTCAAGTATGATCTGGGACACAGTCTAACCTAACAACCTTCCATAAACTAGGGCACCATGCCCTCTCTAGCCATGGATATATTCTAACCTAACTTAGCATAGCCCAACTTAAATTAGGGCATGTCCTACCTGGTCAAGTGCAAACCCCCATCCCAATACTGGGTAAAAAGTATGGCAGTGCTGCTCACAAAAATATATCTACACAAAAAGTGTAGTGTGTGGCTGACCAGTTAAGTCAAAAGGCAAATACAAAAACAAGAAATCTAGGCCATATTCAACAGATTTCAAGGTAAAAACTTGTACCCTACCCACATGGTATCTCAACTAAGAATTACTTATTACAATACTTGTAGAGATAAAATATATTTCATACATACTGGAAATCCTTAGCTGTCAAGTTAAGCAATCTTAATACAGGTTTAAAAGTAACTAATATCAAAGTATGCTTTATAATTATGCATATCACCACCTAGCCTAAGTAATATCAAGAAATACACTATGATCATACACATCACCATGTCTATTATTATAACTTTAATTCTAAGGTAAAACTATAGTATAACGTTCGGATGGTGTACAATACTTTGGTACTGTATTTCTTCTTCATCCCACCAATCACAACACTTACTCTATGAAAAAACTGAAAATGTAAATTACTAAACGACTAGACAGTAATGCCTCAGACAGCGCTGTTAATTCGTTCAAAGGTTCACAACCCAAGTGAAAAAGTCCTAGATTGAAAAAAATCCAAAAACTTACCTAGACACCCTACGAGTATAAACCCCTATAAGCAACCCCATAATGTTACTACCTAACAAGTCATCCAGTGGTTAAACATTTCATTTGATTTGTCATTTTTCCATTTATTTTTGTATTTTAATCTTGAATAAAATCAGTTTCATATTCTAAGCCAAGGTTTCTCCGATTATTTTAGCTGATCTGAATGTTTTTCGACAGTATTCTGAGTATTTTTAATGCTCATTCTGGTATGAAATTAGTAGTTTAAAGACACTGGAACCCTTTATAACCTAAATTTATGGGGTCCCGGGTTTGTGTCAGGGGGGGAAAAATACTTAAGTGTGAAATAAATGGATGTATTCTTAGATTCTCTTTGACAGCATTTTTTCCACAAGTTCGGATTCTAATTTAATTGAGATTTACTGAACGATTGGTAAATCTTTACTTGAAACCATGATTGTATCGTGGAGTTGAAAATATGATTTTACTGAGTTTTAGTGTTAATCTTGAACGTTCCTCGACGTCCATTTCAGTAAATAATATTAATTGTTCAAAGATACTGGAACTCCTTGTATCCTATAATTATGGGAGGATCACAGTGGGAAAGTGGGGTTTTAGGAGTGGAGAAAATAGACAACAGTTAAATGCATAGCCATACTGTGTTATAAAATCCCCAAAGTTCTGATTCCAATTAAGGTAAGGTTAACTGAACATTTTTAACTTGACACTAAGTAAATAAAGATCTGGTGACCTAATTTACGTTAAGTGGGGGTTCAGGAAGGCAAAGTTTTCTGCCAGGTAAGGGCTCAGCATACTAGGCTTACGTTAGGTCACAGCCCTATCAATTTTAATTTTAGACCCGGAGGTAAGAAGGGGGTTCCATGGGGGGTAAAGCCTGCAGCCAAGTAAGGACCTGGTGCCCTAGCCTAAGTCAGATTAGTTAGGCTGCAACCCTATTATTCATTTGTAATTCACAGTGCCTAGGTTATGTTAGGAGGTCCAGGAGTAGATACACACCCCAGAAAGCCCGGTAAGAACCTAGTGCCCTAGGTTAGCTTAGGTTAGGGTACACTGCACCCCAATTATTAATTTTTATTTAAAGTGCTCTACTTAGGTTTGTATAGGTTATATGTTGTTAGTTCAAGTCACAATCCAATCATTTATTTTCATTTATAGTGGCCAAGGTTAAGTTAAGTGCATGGCAGGGTCAAAAGAGCATAGCTCTCCATCAAGGTAAGGACCAGGCAGTCTAGATTAGGTTAAGTTCAATACGTCCTTGTATTTCACCGGGTTTGTGTTTTCCTCCACCAAAACACCACGGTTTCCTACTATGGTCCCCTTAATTGTAGGATATAGGGGGTGAGGGTTAAGTATATCTAAAACTAGTAATTTACTACCGAAATGAACATCGTAAAAGATCAAAACACATTACAGCATAGTTAAATCATATTTTCTATTCCGGAGAACGATTAGCCTATGGTTTACAAATAAAATGTTCCCTAATATTTTATATAGTTATTCATACATATCTGCAATGCTTTCATAACTCAGGAAACTGTTAAATTCTAACAGATACACAGCAAAAATCCTTTAAAACTTACGAAAATACACCAGAAAAACCATAATTAAGCAACTGCAATTGTTGCCGATATTTCAGTGATACGCGGGAATTGTGTGGTTCTAACACCATCAACCCAGTAATAGGTCTATTTTCTTAAAATCTGTTCCTGACTAGCAACGAAAGCAATACATAATCATCTTATCTAACTTTACATGTGGCGTCCTGGTCTTCCCCTGAATGGAAAAGCCTCTACATTTAGTCAGGCCTAATGGCTAATGGAAGCGTTACGACCAATTTCTTCAGCTTCATCCAACCGCAAATAATCAACATGTTCAGGAATTTCTACGCAATAAGTATAGGTTACGTAGCCTAAGTACAATTAGTGACCCCCACATCGTATCTCCGTAAATATAAATTTGAGAGGATCATGGTTCAATAAAACTGCTGTCATTGACAATACTGTTACGGAAAACAATGCAGTAATAGAGTGCGCCATTCTGGCGTAAAGTAAATAATATCCAGAAAGCAACAAAAAACTTTTTTATTTTGCGAAATTATTCAAGAGCATATACCCAAAAGAATACAACTTGAACAAGAACGAGAACTCACTTTAATGTCTTATGTGTATAGTAATAATTGTTAGGCCTAGTGGTATCTTGACTACAGACCACAAATTTGGGGTCATGAGCCTAGCCTGCCCGTTCCAGTGTTTTTTTCTAAACTATTTCATCCGCACCAAGATAATATTACTCCACAAAGGATCACCACTCCTGCACCATAGCGGTGCTGTAACCAAATTCAGCTTGTTTTAACAAAATCTAGAATAAATTTACTCACAAACGATTTTTCGTAGCCTTCCGGTTCCTGCGAGCTGGAGTGGTTAAGCCTAGTCTTCACCCTCATCAGTCCAGCCTATCTTTTTATACGGTATTGCACTTTTAAAACATTAAATTCACTATCAATGAACGCGCGGCAAGTCGACGATGCACTATCAATAGTCATGTTGCATATGAACGAAAAACACTCGAAAAATAGAACTTACAACGCTCAGACTTTTAAAAACAGCGTAACGTTACGACAGTCTCAGCTGCCTCTTGTAAGCAAGGTCTACAGTAGGGGTTCTTAACCTAGGGTACGCGTACCACCAGGGGTACGTGAGAGGGATTTTGGGGGTACGTGACAGGTTTTTCAAAATACTTCGGTTTTGAATAACTGCAAACCTGTTTGTAGAGAAAGTGGCCTACATGTGCTAGGCTAGGTGTGTCCTCCACTAAAACCGAGACACTAACCACTAAGTGACAACGTTAACAAGGAGACTCCTGGAGTTGTGTTACTTGAGGGAAAGCTCTCTTGGACTGCACAATTTTAACTTAATAAACTAAGTAAAAAAAAAACCACGCATTTCTTTTTATCCTTCCTGATGCTGCATTGTGGGAAAGGGGTACGTGACCAATACTGAAAGACTTCAAAGGGTACATAAGATTAAAAAGGTTGAGAACCCCTGATCTTGAGAATACTTGGTTGTAGGAATTTAGGAAACAGACAAACCAACAGAAAGAGACGACAGTCTTGTATGTCAAACGGCATACGTGATTGGATCTTTGTTTCTACCCAGCCGTCTGATTGACCAAATGGCATCAGATCGACAGTAGGGATTAGTTGTCACATCTACAGCTGGATATCAACTGGGTTATCAAGGATCATAGGATGTCAGGTGAGTTGTATTCTTACGGCTCTCGGTGCTGTAGTGATGATTCGTGAAGCACTGGTGGCTAAGACAGAAATATATTTTTGTGGTGTACTTACCGAAGATTAATCTTCGAAAATAATGATTTAGTCTGGAAGGAATGGATTTCTTTTGAAGTTTCAGTGGCACCCAAACTCCAGTATTACCCAGTGGTAAGGTAGCACGAGAGGTCATTTCATTATTTTTATTTTAAAAGAAAGGTATTAGACCGTCAACGACCAGTTTTTAATCGGCTTTGTAAAGCAACAAAGAGCATATCAAAACAGAATGTTTTATTATTTGTCAAAATTTTATGTAGGCTACTTTTCGTCATTGAGCGCCAATCCCTGGAGTGGCGATCTCCCTGCCGAACATGTGACCTCGGGCGGCCATATTGAAAGGTCTTGGTTCAGCTCATTGCACTGTACTTTATTATTATTATTATTATTATTATTATTATTATTATTATTATTATTATTATTATTATTATTGTTGTTGTTGTTGTTGTTGTCGTCTTTTTTTACTATTATTATTATCTTATTACTATTAATATTATTTTTACTTTTGTTATTATTATTATTATTATTATTATTATTATTATTATTACTTGGCCCAATTTCACAGAGAAAAATTGCATTACAAAAACAGGTTGGCCCAAGCACTCCAACCATTATGGTCAAGGCCTAAGCATATGCTCTTGGATTAGGCAGTGTTTAACATAAATGGTTCCTGTAAATTACAGGACTTTCTTTGCATACAGTTACGAAACACTAACTAAACAGTAATGTACAATCACTAAACACTAGTATTCACAATACACTTACAAGCACTAAACACTATTATTCACAATACACTTACAAGCACTAAACACTCACACTTACTACACACTCACATGCACTACACACACACACACTTACTAAACACACACACTTACTATACACTCACACTCATAACACTAACCACTTACTGAATACTCAACACTCACTAGGCACTCACTATACACTAAATGCTCACTGAACACTCATAAAACACTAAACACTCACTAAATACTCACTGTACCCCAAACACTCAATAAACATTCACATAAACACTCACTTAATCCTAAATATTCATTAAACACTAAACACTTATTAAGCATTCACTAAGCACTCAATATACACTAAACATTCCCTAAACATTCACTAAACACTCACTATACACTAAACACTCACTAAACCCTAAACATGCATTAAACACTAAACACTCACTGAACCCTAAATGCTCATTAAACCTCTAAACACTCATTCAACACTGAACAGTCAATGAACATTCACTAATCACTCATTAAACACTCACTAAATACTTACTAAACATTCACTAAACACTAATTTTCATAAGACATTCACTAAACACTCACTAAACATTCACTGAATACTCACTAAACATTCACTAAACACTAACATTCACAAAACATTCACTAAACCCTAAACACTCACTAAACATTCACTGCATACTTACACACTAAACACTAACATTCACTGAAATTCACTAAACCCTAAGCACTCACTAAACACACACTAAACATTCACTAAACTCTAAACACTCACTAAACATTCACTGAATGCTTACAAACTAAACATTTGCTAAACACTAGCATTCACAAAACATTCATTAAACCCTAAACACTCATTAAACATTTACTGAATACTTACACATTAAACATTCACTAAACACTAACATGCACTAAACCTCTAGTAAACCCTAAACACTCACTAAAACATTCACTGAATACTTACACACTAAACATTCTCTAAACACTAACATTCACAAGACATTCACTAAACACTCACATTCACTGAATACTTACACACTAAACATTCACTAAACCCTAAACACTCACTAAACATTCACTGAATACTTACACAATAAACATTCTCTAAACCCTAAACACTCATTAAACAATCACTGAATACTTACACAATGAACATTCACTAACATTCACAAAACATTCACTAAACCCTAAACAATCACTAAACATTCACTGAATACTTACACACTAAGCACTCACTAACATTCACAAAACATTCACTAAATCCTAAACTAAACATTCACTAAACACTTACTCGCTAAACCCTAAACATTCGCTAAACACTTACTCATTAAACACTAACAATAAAAAAAATTCACAATCGCACTAAGCCCTTGTTCAATTTGCGGGCACAAGGCTTTGCAACGCTGTCCTGGTGAAGACCACCGAACTACGTAGACGTAGTACTGTTATAGAGATTGCAACTCCAGGTACATACCCTCTACGTTCCAAGTGGATCTTGTCCGAATCATTCTTGTCCTCCCCAGGGTGGCAGTAGGGAATCTGGGAATTCCGAAGGCTTCCGGGAATTCTAGAGACTTCTGGGGCTCCCGAAGGCTTCAAGACAATCTCCAGGCTCTGTAGACTTTGGATTTCTTGCACAATACTAAAGAACAGAGTTTTATGGAGAAGAAATCAGAGACAAAAGGCTTCAAAGATTTCTTTGGGGGAAGCCCAGATTTCTGGAGATGAATAAGCCTATGTTCTTGGAGATGAATTCCGGAGGTTTCTGGGGCTTACGAAGGCTTCAAGACGATCTCTAGGCACTGAAGCATTTGGAAACGCCCATTGGATTATCCAGGAATGCTTCGATCTCCAGGCACTGAAGCCTTTGGAAACATCCCAGAAATCTTCTCTCGTCGTCGGGAGATATCAGTAAGAGGGAATCCCAATCCCATAAGATTATAGAAGATGATTTTTTAATGTAAAGAAACTGCTTATGTATCAGAAAAAGAACTCTAAGTGATAGTTAACGAGTTGTTAATATGATCTAAAACCTTCGAGATTTTCATTAAAGACATTTTGGAATCCTTCAGTCTCCAGCTCCTGGAAGAATGAGAGAAATGCCATTCGCGCATGCGCCAAACTCCAAATTCTCCAGGAACAATCTATGAGATGCTTCAAATCGTCTGGAAGCCTTCAGAGAGAGCAAGTGTCATATTTGAAAAGCTGGGTAAGAGAAAGCAAAGAGGATGGTGAGGGGAAGGGTCCGACCCAGAGGCTGCTTCCTCGGAGGAAGGCAGGTATCCTGCCAGGCTGGGGAAGTGGGCCTGGACAGGGCCCAAGCCCCTCAGGGATGGGCCGCAAAAAGCCCCAAGGCTAGCCAGTCTTTTGAGGGCAGCTTTGAAGGGAAGGGTCCGACACAGAGGCTGCTTCCTCGGAAGAAGGCAGGTATCCTGTCAGGCTGGGGAAGCAGGCCTGGAGAAGGCCCAAGAACTTCAAGGATGAGGCCCAAAAGCTCCCAAGGCTCGCCAGTCTCTTGAGGGCAGCCTTGAAGGGAAGGGTCTGACCCAGAGGCTGCTTCCTCGGAGGAAGGCAGGTATCCTGCCAGGCTGGGGAAGCGGGCCTGTAGAGGACCCAGGCCCCTCAAGGATGGGCCGCAAAGCCCCAAGGCTAGCTAGTCTTTTGAGCGCAGCTTTGAAGGGAAGGGTGCGACCCAGAGGCTGCTTCCTCGGAGGAAGGCGGGTATCCTGTCAGGCTGGGGAAGCAGGCCTGGAGAGGGCCCAAGAACTTCAAGGATGAGGCCCAAAAGCCCCCAAGGCTCGCCAGTCTCTTGAGGGCAGCCTTGAAGGGAAGGGTCTGACCCAGAGGCTGCTTCCTCGGAGGAAGGCAGGTATCCTGCCAGGCTGGGGAAGTGGGCCTGGAGAGGGCCCAAGAACTTCAAGGATGAGGCCCAAAAACCCCCAAGGCTCGCCAGTCTCTTGAGGGCAGCTTTGAAGGGAAGGGTGCGACCCAGAGGCTGCTTCCACGGAGGAAGGCAGGTATCCTCCCAGTGTGGGGAAGTTGCCTGGAGAGGGCCCAAGAACTTCAAGGATGAGACCCAAAAGACCCTAAGGCTCGCCAGTCTCTTGAGGGCAGCCTTGAAGGGAACGGTCCGAACCAGAGGCTACTTCCTCAGAAGAGGGCAGGTATCCTAGAGAATGGGTGTGGGGGGGACTCCAGCAGATCCCTTGAAAGGGGGGGGAGTTGTTCCTCCTGCTTTGTTTCTTCTTCATCTGGACTTCCTCCGCTTTTTCCTTCCACCTTCCATTTCGGCAGAGCGGTTCTTCATATCTTGGGCCTCTTCTCGAACGAGCCCAATTTTTCCTCTTTTTCCAAGACTGTTGTCAAGAGTGCCATTTCTTGCTCGAGGAACATGAACTTCTTGGTGTGAGGCTCGCGGACGTCCTCCCAGCTTTCCTCATCTTCTTTCTCTCTGCTTCGTGGGCCTTCGACTTTTCCTCGAGACAGGCGATGTAGACCTCACTCACTTTTTCTGTCTTCCAGTTCGAGTATTTTTCCTTTGTTCTTTCCAGGTTCTCTTTCTTCGTGAGCGAGGAAGTCCTTCAGTTGTTCGATACCCTTTCCTTCCTTAATCATGGCATCCTCTCATTCTTCATTTTTCTTCTTTAGGGATTCGTTATTCAAGGAAAGGTACTTATTTTGCTTTCAATTTTCCTTACCATTTCCTGAGCTTTTCGAAGCTCTTCAACACAGGACAATTCTTTCCTTAACTCCTTCTCTAAATCTTCATTCTTTTGGATATGAAAATTTTCCTTCCGAATGGTTTCATCAGTTTCCATATGGTTGTTCCAGTTCCTGAGAGCAGAACTTAATCGTACTGGCCTTTCCATGAAGATGGTTAGTTAGTCCTCCAAAAACATTTTTAATAATATCATGGCCAAAGTTTTGAGCTCCCTTTATAAACAATAACACTGATCCAAAGAGATTCATAGCCAACAATTGCGCACAAACGTTATTCAATACTGGAAACATGGTTACATTTCCATTTTATTTGTAGATGATTCTAACGGAAACTGGAATAAAAAAAACAGGGAGAAAGAGACAAATTTCCAAAATATGTTTTGAGGAAAGTGTTGCAGTCTTCATTTCAGGCCAAATAAGATTCCAGAGGAAAAGAATTTGTCTCTTGTACATGTTTCTAGAAATGGACTCGGAATCTAGACTCTAAAAATACTGACCAGACCTAAAATTACTTAATTATTGGTGTCTCTCATTAAATCTGCTCCATAAACCATTGAATAAAATCGTGAAGAGCCTCATATCTATGCATACAAAATGGAATTAATACAACAATGGCATTTTACCTTATATAAACGCTCGTATTCATGCTTATTCATTCATTCGTACACACACACACACACACACACACACACACACATATATATATATATATATACAGTATATATATATATATATATATATATATGCGTGTGTGTGTGTGTTTGTGTAAAAAGGTCATATAGCTGTAGGCTTCTTAGTGGCAATTACGGGGGGCATCTAGGAAAATGCATACATATATCACATCACAGTTTATTATTTAGCAATGTCACATTACACCATCAAGGACAAACTGAGCTAAAAAGAAGTGTCATTTTAGCTCAATTTAGCTTTGATGATGCAATGTGGCACTGCAAAATGCCGTCGGCAATAATAAAGTGTGATATGATATATGTGTGCCTTTTCCTGAAGCTCCCTTTGATAGCAATATATATATATATATATATATATATATATATATATATATATATATATATATATATATATATATATATATATACTGTATACATACATACATACATATATATGTATATATTGTTTCGAGGGTTAATATGATTTTTCCTTAGCAACATTCTTCATGTTTCGGTTAATATGATTTTTCGCTTCAGGGTGCGACGCCCTTATTAATATCATTATTTTTACTTTTGTTATTATTATTATTATTATTATTATTATTATTATTATTATTATTACTTGACCCAATTTCACAGAGGAAAATTGCTTCACAAAAACAGGTTGGCCTAAGCACTCCAACCATTTGGTCAAGGCCTAAGCATCTGCTCTTGGATCTAGGCAGTGTTTAGCATAAATGGTTCCTGTAAATTACAGGACTTTCTTTGCATACAGTTACTAAACACTAACTAAACAGTAATGTACAGTCACTAAACACTAACATTCACTATACACTCACAAGCTCCAAAGACACACTCACTATACACTTACATTCACTAAACAAGCACACTTACTATACACTCACACTCACTAAACACTCACACTTACTATACACTCACACTCACTAAACACACACACTTACTATACACTCACACTCATAACACTAACCACTTACTGAATACTCAACACTCACTGGGCACTCACTATACACTAAACACTCACTAAACACTATAAAACACTAAACAGTAAATACTCACTGTACCCCAAACACTCAGTAAACATTCACGTAAACACTCAATTCTAAACATTCACTAAACACTCACTAAGCACTCACTATACACTAAACATTCCCAAGAACTCACTATACACTAAACACTCACTAAATATTCACTAAGCACTCACTATACACTAAACACTCACTAAACCCTAAACACTCATTAAACACCAAACACTCACTAAACCCTAAATGCTCATTAAATCCCTAAACACTCATTTAATACTAAACATTCAATTTACATTCACTAAACACTTACACACTAAACATTCTCTAAACACTAATTTTCACAAAACATTCACTAAGCCCTAAACACTCACTTAACACTCTCTAAAAATTCACTGAATACTTACTAAACATTCACTAAACACTAACATTCACAAAACATTCACTAAACCCTAAACACTCACTAAACATTCACTGAATACTTACACACTAAACATTCACTGAATACTTACACACTAAACATTCACTAAACACTAACATTCCCTAAAATTCACTAAACCCTAAGATCTCACTAAACACACACTAAACATTCACTAAACCATAAACACTCATTACACATTCACTGAACGCTTACAAACAAAACATACACTGAACACTAACATTCACAAAACATTCACTAAACATTCACTAAACTCCAAACTAAAAATTCACTAAACACTTACTCAATAAACCCTAAACAAATTCACAGTCGCTCTAAGCCCCTGTTCAATTTGCAGGTTACCAGACCTTTTAAGATGGCCACAAGGTTTTGCAATGCCACCCTGGTGGAAGACCACCGAACTACACAGTACTGGTATATACCCTCTATGTTCCAAGTGGATCTTATCCAGATCATGCTTGTCCTTCCCAGGGTGACAGTAGGGAATCTGGGAATTCTGAAGGCTTCTGGGGCTACCGAAGGCTTCAAGACAATCTCCAGGCTCTGTAGCCTTTGGATTTCTTGCACAATACTAAAGAACAGAGTTTTATGGAGAAGAAATCGGAGACAAAAGCCTTCAAAGATTTCTTTGGGGGAAGCCCACGTTTCTGGAAGCCTATGATCTTGGAGATGAATTCCTGAGGTTTCTGGGGCTTATGAAGGCTTCAAAATGATTTCTAGGCACTGAAGCCTTTGGAAACGCCCATTGGATTCTCCAGGAATGCTTCAATCTCCAGGCACTGAAGCCTCTGGAAACACCCATTGGATTCTCCAGGAATGCTTCAGGAGCTGAAGACTGCTTCAAAGGATCCTGGAGTTATAAAAACAACTTCAAGAATGCACAGAAATCTTCTCTCGTCGTCGGGAGATATCTATATATATCAGTAAGAGGGAATCCCATAAGATTATAGAAGACGACTTGTTAAAGAAACTGGTTATGTATTAGAAAAAGAACTCTAAGTAATGGTTAACGTGATGTTAAGATGATCTAAAACCTTCGGGATTTTCATTAAAGACATTTTGGAATCCTTCAGTCTCCAGATCCTGGAAGAACGAGAGAAATGCCATTCGCGCATGCACCGAACTCCAAATTCTCCAGAAACAATCTCCGAGATGCTTCAAATCGTCTGGAAGCCTTCAGAGAGAGCAAGTGTCATATTTGAAAACCTGGATAAGAGAAAGCAAAGAGGATGGTGAAGGGAAGGGTCCGACCCAGAGGCTGCTTCCTCGGAGGAAGGCAGGTATCCTGCCAGGCTGGGGAAACGGGCCTGGAGAAAGCCCAAACCCCTCAAGGATGGGCCCCTAAAGCCCCTAAGGCTCCCCAGTCTCTTGAGGGCAGCCTTGAAGGGAAGGGTCCGACCCAGAGGCTGCTTCCTCGGAGGAAGGCAGGCATCCTGCCAGGCTGGGGAAGCAGGCCTGGAGAGGGCCCAAGAACTTCAAGAATGAGGCCCAAAAACCCCCAAGGCTCGCCAGTCTCTTGAGGGCAGCTTTGAAGGGAAGGGTCCGACCCAGAAGCTGCTTCCTCGGAGGAAGGCAGGTATCCTGCCAGGCTGGGGAAGGCCTGGGCCTGAGAGGGGCCAAGAACAGCTTTGAAGGATGGCCTCAAAAGCCCCGGAGGAAGGCAGGTATCCTGCCAGCTAGCCAGTCTCTTGAGGGCAGCTTTGAAGGGAAAGGTCCGACCCAGAGGATGCTTCCTCGGGCGGAGGAAGGTATCCTGCCAGGCTGGGGAAGCTGGCCTGGAGAGGACCCAAGAACTCCAAGGCTCCGCTGGACCCCTCCAGAGAAGGACGCAACTCTTTGTTGGGGGATCAAAACTGCTGATGAGATCCATCAGTCGCTGATAGTTGCTATATTTTGACACCGTCTTTATTATTTTTATAAACAAGTAGATGCCTTACTGAGGTCTGGTTGGTCTACAGTCCCTGGTCAAGAAGGGGTTATAGGGGCATTTCTCAAAATCTACTTTCATAAAGAGAGTGAAACTTGGAACTGATTATTGTGACTACAGGTTCTTTCAGACAGTCAGACTCTTCTACCACAACACTGGCTGTGTGAAAATTATCATGACCGAGTCCTGTCCAGTGGATGTCTTCAAGAAATTTGGCCGCCTTTGTCAAGATGCAACAAATTCTCAGTGTATTTCCGATATATTTGCGAATAAATTACCGCAGAGTAAGACCGCCATTGTTAGACACAAAGATGGCTACCTACCTCTTGGTGATACGCCTTTCAAATAATTCAGTTTTTTTTTTTTAGGCTGTCAAGCCAAACACCGGGCCACTTTCGACCATTCATTGCTTAAGGGGGAGTTAGACTGATTGAACAAGATAAAGAGAACTAAGAGAAATAAATGAGATGAAGTTTAAGGCTCTGAAAGTTGAAACTGGGCAAAATAACCCAGTTATACTGTGAAGTTATAGTTAGGTGTGTTGGACAGCAAAATGAAAGTAGCAGGAGTGGATGCACAGTAAAAGTCTAGAACAGTGGTTCTTAACCTTTTTCAGTGTATGCACCACTTCCAAATCAGCACTCAGTTCTCGCACCCCCTGAATTGCTGAAATAAAAAAAAGCTAAAATACAAAGTTGATATGGTGTGTATTAATAACTAAACCACATTTCTTTAATCTTCATTCACAAAGCTTACAATTTGGTTTATCTATAGCTCAGAGCACTGCTACAGCGTAATAATAATAATACATAAAATAAAATAAATAATAATAATAATAATAATAATAATAATTATTATTATTATTATTATTATTATTATTATTATTATTATTCTTATTATTATTTATTTTATCTTATGTTATTTTATTTTTTTTTTTGCAGAAAAAAATAACGTGCGTATATAAAAATATATTTTGCTTTGACTATTCATAGGCACCCCTTAGGAACCGGCTTCGCATCCCCTAGGGGTGCGAGCACCACTGATTGAGAACCACTGGTCTAGAAAGTTGATGCAGCTAAGGGCCGAAGGGGCGCTGCAAACACCCTTTGGTAGTGCCTACGGGGCACCACGTGAGGTACACTGACGGCATTAGCCCCCTACAGGGTACCTGCAATCCATGCAACCTCTCACTTCTGACGAAGATGCCCTCTGCTGATGGAAGGGGATTGACCTTTAGAACCTTTAAGACACCACCTTTGGTATTACCGTCCTTGTCTAGTACTTTGCGTCTCTAATGGCCTGTCCACACTAGCGGGCATGCCCGACGGGCACTTCCAGTTGTTTATACTTTCTCTCGTTTATGAAGCAGTGTTACCAGACAATCTCATCCAAGGTCTCATCGTTCTGTCTCCATACTAGGTCGATAAGTTTAGTGGTATGGGAACAGTGTTTGCCCGTGGGCAGTGCCCGCTAGTGTGGACAGGGCTTTAGCCTTCCCACAGGACCATTCACCAAGAAAGCGTTTCTTCCCTTGTCCTTGGTCTTCAGCATTCTCACTGACATTTTTGTTTTTTGGCTGCCAGCTTCATCATCCTCGAGGACATCCCTTGTCATCCTCATCAAGCAGTTTTCTCTCGGAAAAAAAGCTATGACATTTTGGGCTGCTGTTTTGTGGGGGGTGTCAAGATTTCTTTTCTTTCGGGATTTTCCAATGTTTCCCTCATCAACATGACATCTGTTAGTGAACTTCTCTTTTTACATCCTTGCTCCTGCTACAGATTTACGTCCGAAAACCTTACCTTTTACACAAGGGCCTTTCTTATCACTTCCCTATACAACGCTCAACAACCGCATATACAAAACCCCAATCTTATATACCTCATACGAAATATCTTAAAATTTTCCAAAAGACTGACCCTTTAAAATTTCTTCCTTCATGTTTTCAAACATCCCTGTAGATCACAAAGGTGAAGGTTGAGGGGGAGGGGCGTCCAAAGTGGCAAAGCCTCTCTGGTACGGCCTTTGAGGCAAAGTTTTATTTGACTTAATAAACATATCTGAGGTAATAAACATTCAAGTTCTATTTCCTCGTTTCTTTATGTGAATGGAAAAAACTGTGAACCTTAATTTTAGTGAAATTTAAGATAAATCAACTATTGATTTCCGACAATAATAAACATCAGATTCTTCCCAATCATATAAAAAGGTAACGCTAAACATATTTTGAAATCAAAATTTCCGTCTGGGCCGGTTTGTAAAATTGTACTACTCTAATAAGGCTTGTGCGTTATAATTTTGAACCCTTTCTTCCCTTCAGTTGGACCCCTCTGTAGGATATGCTTAAGTGATCTTTACTGAACATTCATTACAAACAGCTGGGCGAAAAGGGGACAATCCAGACCCTAGTCGTGAAGGGTCATCAATATTTTAAACGTCGTGATGATCTCTCTATGAATTGGCCTGTTCTCTTTGCTCTCCCGTCTCAACGAGACAATTCTCTCTCTCTCTCTCTCTCTCTCTCTCTCTCTTTTACTCTGTTTCTGGTGCGCTCCCACCTAAATCATATGTCTTATCTTTCTCTCTGCTAATCACGATGATAATTAGCGATTAGTCACTCCATCCTCTCAGCAGTGAAGTTTTTTTTTCTTTTTTCTACTTTTTTACTTTTTTTCCCACTGAGTACTGAATATCATCGGAATCGAGGTGATTTTCAGCTCTGTTCTATGAACTTTGTTGCTGCAACAAAGCGACCCGTCTTAGCAATTTCGCCTTAGCACTTCACGATGACTCATATGATGTTTCAGGCTCACGGACTCGAGAATTACGCATTGCATGACAGAGTTTTACTTAAAGAAGAAAAACGTAATTATTTTCACCAGTCGGCGTATCCGACGTTTCTATCTCTCGCTCCTCGCCTTTTATGGGTCCTTAGTCAGTTTCTGCCCTCTCCGTTCCCTTCCCCCCTACCCCTTACCCTGTAAATATCGCCCCTGCTACCATTAAACGAGTCCTTCCAACCCCCATCACCCCTACCCCTCCCCCCACCTTCCAGTGACAGTCCCCTTCACTCGTTCATTTCTCCCTAACAAAGGAGAAAAGCCGCAAACCCTCGACTATCGCCCTCGCTCTTTTGCCCACCCTCAGCCCCCTCTTTGGCTAGACCCCCTTTCAACATCCTTCCATCCCCCAACCCCCTTCCCCTCCCCGACACCCCTTATTCTGGCTCTTGTGTGTAAGAATTTCTGCCTTATCCCATTTTCTGTGAGAACCCCTTTGGAAGAACTCCCGAGGTCTAAGCGAATCACTTCGAAGGCTCGGTTTTCTACTCGTTTCAGACGCGAATGAAGATGCAATGTCGTGGATCCGAAGTCCTTCGTGTTACTGATATACAGGAATGGTACAGGGACGCTGTTCGTCCAAGAGGGGTGCCGCGTATACCACACACACGCAGACACATCACTATGTCCTTTTTGAAACGTATCTCTATTATAGAGGCATCTGGGTGTGAGAGGGTTTTGTCCCTTGTCTGAATCGTCCTTGTCCACGGTGGCTACCCACAAGCAGCCCACACACGAAACACCCCCGGGGACAGACAATCGAGCTCTTTACTTAATTTCTCAATCTTCTTTTCCCTTCCTCAACCTTTCTTCTTTTTCTTCTTCTTCTTCTTCTTCTTAGAACTTTATTTGCTGACGTTAAGTATTACGTGAATAAAGTTTACTGCATGTTTCATGTTGCATCTTCATGTTTATAGCCATTCCGTAATAATTAAGCGTGGGATCTCAACTAAGCAATAGATTTAATCCGTATTTTAAAAATTTCTTTTTAAAATATTCCTCTGAAAAAAAGTTTCAAAGAAATTTACAATGACACTACTATCAATACGACCAAATGAATGGGAAAATTGAATAAACAAATTCGTTTTAAACATTGTTAAAATCGATATTATTTTTCAAAAAATAAACATTCACATAGATCAAGCCTAAAACCTTGAAAGTGAAACTTCTGCGAAACGAAATACCCCAAAAAAAAAAAAGAAAAAGCAGACAGACTTAGAAAACAAATAACTAACGAATGATGAAACAACAAATGATTGAATATGCACAACTATAAACTGCAATGCAGGTAAGGAAAAAAAAAATTAGACAAATAATGTGGATGGTGATTATAGTATTACAATCACTTATCGACAACAGCAAAATATCATTAATTTTACATAATAATGTCATAATTTATTATTACTAACCGGATAACGCGAGTCAAATTACGCAAAATTATAAAAAAAAAAATGATCTAGAGGTACGGTACTGGCTGTCTGTAACTATACAGACATTTCCACAGATGGGCAATCTTCTGAAAAATATTGTTAAACGATAGTGTTTACATCGCTGAAAATAACTAAAAATAATTATTTGTAGATAAATAATTCAGCGGGTTTCCAGTAAAAACAGCAACATATCAACAAATGCAAAAATAATAATAATAATAATAATAATAATAATAATAATAATAATAATAATAATAATAATAATAATAATAATAATCCACATTGAAGTAAGTGTAAATAAAAAGTTAAAAATGTATATTCTACGAGAGCTTTTGAGAACTTGCTATATTCACCTTATCAATGTACGTATAAATATAGATTTACACTTGAATCAACGGGGATTTTTACACCATTTTAATGACCCATGGTATTACGAAATTTTTATATAATAATAATAATAATAATAATAATAATAATAATAATAATAATAATAATAATAATAATAATAATAATAATACTGAAGGTGTTCCACGTGAAAATCTTAGTAAGGTCATGGATGTACAGTAAAAGGGGAACAGGACGAATATAATCTTTACTCTCATAACGTTTTGCTTCCTCCTCGAGCCATTCTCAAGTTGTACAACGAACAATTTGAAAGAATTACGAACAGAAAAGTAAAATCAAATCAATACTGTATCTGATAATCTTAACATAAGAAATTCAAATGAGTTTAAAGCATTTACACCTAAAAAGGCAAGAAACAAGAATGCAGAAGCAATCATTTTAACATAAGAAATTAAAATCAATTTAAAACGGGTACAACACACAAACGACAAGTAACGAAATATATTAATGAATAAAATAATAAAGCAAATCAAAATACGTTCAGAGGAAATAGACGCACTCATTCGATTATTATTGTTTCAAGTTTGATAAAAATGGACTCTGCTATCCTTATTAATTCTTCAAGAACTTTGTTGAAGTCTTTCCGATTACAACTGATGTTTCAGAATGTTTTGTAAACAATTTATTATAGTAAAATTACTTTCCATAGGCTACTGTTAATCTGGTTTTGTTTTTATATCTGTGACTATTTTTTGTGCATTTTGAGAATGACTCTAAATAGAGATGTTATGGGTCCTGTACGCGTTTAAATTATCACCCCACAAATGCTAACGACAATAAAACTGATTAAATTTCATTATAAACAACTGTGGATTTTATTTTTCCGCAGAGTATTCACGTTCTTGTAAAGCATTTATGCACCAATAATAATGACAAAGCCTTCTGTATAATGAATAATAATTATATGCGACGTGATTCAACTGCATCTTCAAGGACAGATAGTTCCTCGTTGGGCGAGTGGTTTCCGTTCTCAGCTAGCACTCTGCTGGCCGCGAGTTCGAATCTCCGACCGTCTAATGAAGAATAAGAGGAATTTGTTTCTGGTGATAGAGATTCATTTCTCGCTATAATGTGGTTCGGATTCCACAATTAGCTGTAGGTCCCGTTGCCAGGTAACCAACTGGTTCTTAGCCACGTAAAATAAATCTAATCCTTCGGGCCAGCCCTAGGAGAGCTGTTAATCAGCTCAGTGGTCTGGTGAAACTAAGGTATACTTAAGTTTTCAATGACAGATGAGGTGTTTCCTAAAATCGAATATCTTTTGAAATATACTCAACACGAGTATATTCACTGTATATTATATTCAACTCATGGCAAAAACAATACGGACTTTGTTATAAAGATTTCATCTATTAGAATCATCAGCTGAAGAAATGTCACTGAAATAGACAAAGAATTCCGAACAGAAATTTCATTTTTTTTTTTATTTAATTTTATTTGTTGTAACTGCTTACACCCCATTATTTTTAGAGAATATTCCTCTGTTATTTACCACTTTTCTATCCAGCGTTCATCAAGTCCCATATCTCCTTAAACTCGTCGACTCCTGGGCGATAAAATATCTGAGAGAACGTGTGTGGCATTTTGCTGATCTTATGTCTTTTAGTATCGTTAATGTAATAACAATTTCTTGTATACATCTTTCTGTACAAGAAGGCATCATTTCCCTGTCACGGCAGCACTTCCTTTCCAGATCCTTTGGCCTCATCCCATCCAACCACAACTCACACCCACTGATCTCTTCTTCAACCGCCATCCTCCAGTCCCCTCTCTCTTCACCCTTCACTCCCCCCCTCCCCTTTCCCCTCTGAAAAAAAGGACTTCCTTCTCACATCATCTGTTAAGCTCTTCACTCTTCCTCCCCTCTATCTGCTCGCCTACTCGCTGCTCTCAACTCATCTGACATGAGCCCTTTCTCTCTCTTCCCCTCCCCACCCAAAATAATAAATTTAAGCATCCCTGACATTCAGTACAAATGTACGCACACACACTATACACACACACACACACACACACACACACACACACACACACACATATATATATATATATATATATATATATATATATATATATATATATATATATATATATATATATATATATACACATATATATATACATACACATATATATATCTCACTATATATGTACATATATATATGTGTGTGTGTAAGTCTGGCTGACATTCACGTTGAGGAATTCAAACATAAATACAGTACATAAAGCAACTTGGGATGTAGCACAACAGAGAGAGAGAGAGAGAGAGAGAGAGAGAGAGAGAGAGAGAGAGAGAGAGAGAGAGAGTTCAATGGGCTGAAAATCAGAAATGAGCTTATCCTTGCAAAGGCTTAATATTTTCTTAGTTTTTCCTCACTCATGATTTGCCTGCTCCTTACCCTCATACTCCTTCTGCTGCTCATCCCTTGAGCGTCAAAAGCAGTTGCTCTCCCTCTCTCTCTCTTTCTCACTCTCACACACACACACACACACACACACACACACGCACACGCACACACAACTCTATCAGCTGGCTGGCATCCCCCATCTATCACAACCACACGGGAGTCCACTGATGAAGCAATATGTATGCAATTGGCTATAAATCCGGCTGAGTGTTTGCGATAATAAATGAAGGGAAGGGGCCATGTTAAAATGTTAAAAGATGATGTGGCCGGCGTAATGTAAGCCTTCGTCGTCAGAGTCGCAGCAGCAGCAGGAACAGCAGCAGCAGCCGTAGTCCTCGGGAGGGTCGGCCCAGATGCCACCAGATAGGCAGGGCGGTCTCGCCACCGCCTTTGAAATATTATTTGCTCATTGTGTGCGCCCAGAGAATATTATTATTGAAGGATCTACCGATACTTCTCAGTCGACTTCGTTCAAGGCCGGATCGCCCTTAATCCTTCGCCCAGCAATAGGTCTTCCTTCGTCAGGATTTTCCTTCCTGAAGGCTTACGGGGTGCACGGACACACAGTGAAGCCCTAATCACTGTCATTTCTATGGTCCTCCCAGGAACGACGTTAATCAACGGGAACACCGAAGGGTGCGACGGAGATGAAAGATCCGTACGTAAAGATATGAAATCGTCAGAATATTCCGAAAAGAGCCCATTATGATCGTGTCAACCCCCCATAACAAGAGGAGATTGCTTGGTGAGTGGTAAGCGGTGATTGGTTGAGCCCTGGTGGGGGCCGCCCCTGGGCGGAGCCAACCGCAAGATTAAGCTTCCCACCACAACCCAACACCACCGAGCGAGGGGGGAAGTGGAGCTGATAAAACCCAGACCACCTACTTTCATTCGTTTGGTTGCTGGGAAAGTTGGTTGGCTGTTGGTGGTAGCTTTAGCGGTTATCAAAATGGGCAAGGCTGCTTTGTCAAAGGAATAATAATATAGTCCTCAGGTAGTCCACCTGGGACGCACGCATACACAAAGACTGAGATGTAGGTACGTTCAACAATGTGCCAATTTAACAGTTAATGTTCAATCATTATTTTTCTTTTATTTAAAGGGCATTAAACATCAACTACGACAATTGGAAATAGTAACATCAGCTCCTTAACATATTTTCAAAACTGAAAAATCGTGAAAGGAAACTTTTATCGAGTAATCAAGAAACTCCTGATGAGAATTCAGCATCTGATTTCTTTAGGTAAAGATCTAAGTCTCTGTAGATCACTGGAGACCAAGTCCCCTTAGAAGCAAAAGAATTCATCCCTCCAGTCATCAATCACTCTACCAGCTGTGATTCTCTACAATCCCTCAGCTGTATAAAGAGCATCCACTTAAACCTCTTGAATATCCATAAATCCTTTCAAATCTTCCTTCAAGAAAAAGCAAGACGGAAAACTGGGTCCTTGGCTATTCCCTAAGAGGATGCAAAACTGTTAGAACATAAAGCAAGGGAACAAAAGCGACGCTGCTGCAACATTTCAGAAGAATCTGTAAAATTAAATTAGCACGGTAGAGATTTGAAAAATGTAAATCCCCACCGCCCTCTTAAATCCGCTAATCGTTACGACATGGGAGGAAAAAAAAAACTTGCTGTAAATAAGTGTAGGTGTGACGTCGTGGCCCCTCCCACTTCCCCTTACGACTCCACCTCCCCCGTTGGTCCTGTCACACGGGATTCACGCCCCCTTTCACCCCGGTCCAATTGCCACATCTCGCCAGCGGGCGCACGCTGATCAAACACTCAATTAATTCGTAATCAATCCCTTCATTCATTTGCACCGAAGGATTTTATGCATTTCTCAATGACCTTATGGAATCCTGGAAAAGATGCGGGCATGGACAAGGAGATAGCGGTTTGGGCATACAGGTAAAGCCAAGGGAAAGCCAAATTGTAGGAGAGAGAGAATGAGAGTGAAAGAGAGAGGAAGAGAGAGATAGATAGAGAAGGTGGCGGTGGGGCGGGCGTATTCGAACCACTGGCAATGATAAGGCCGGAGCCCTCCCTCAACTGTCATGGCGGTAGTCACAGCTTCATCAACACAGGCCTCTCTCTCCCGCGCGATTTCCTTAAGCAAGGTTTCGTAAAAGCCCACTCAGTCCCCGGTGCCTCCTCTCCCCGGTGTTACAGCGGCGGTGTTGGTGGTGGGTGTCGTTGCAATCGTGTTTTGTCCTGTTTTTGCAAGTGATGTTGCATGACGCCAGTGTTGCAATGAGTGATAATAATCGCCCAGTGTTGTAAACCAGTGCTACTCGAAGTCAAAGAAAGCCCAAATTGATCGGTTAGAGGGAGAGTTGAATTGGCAGTGGAGGAGGAAGGCTGAGAGTACACACACACAGAGACCAGACAGAGCGAGCGAGAGGGAGAGGGAGAGCGACTGAGAGAGAGAGAGAGAGAGAGAAAGAAAGAGAGAGAGAACCAGGGTGGCCCTCAGGGCCCGGAGACCAAGCAAAGGGGGCGGCGGTGGTATAGAGGTGGGCGTGTTGAACCCCGTATTGATGTGGGGGTTTAATGAATGTATTTTCAGTGAATGTGATTATGGGCATCACGTCAGCAACTCTCCCTCTGTGTACCCGTGCCTGACATACGGGCCCAGACTTTTAAACTACCTCATGCCAAATTATGTGACCCTCAGGCCCTTTCTGTCTCTCTCTCTCTCTCTCTCCCTCCCTCTCTCTCTCTCTCTCTATCTATCTCTTTCTCTGCCAGGCAAGTGTTTAAGCACAGGTAATACTGCACCATCTTTCTTAACGCTTGTGCACACAAGTGGTTATTGAGGTGAACTTTTATTTATGTTAAGAGTAATTCCTATGTGATTTGATTACCACTTGACGCAACACCCCATCAACTTTGACTGTCGCAAATTTGTTTATTTGTGTTTTGCGTAGGTATAAAGCCTATGTTTGTTAGTACCTTAATTGTTTGCCTATATATGTATATATATATATATATATATATATATATATATATATATATATATATATATATATATATATATATGTATATATATATGTGTGACTCATCTTGTTAATTTAATGATTAGGCCTCACAAGATATCTAAGATAATTTACATTAAAAAGAGTGCAATTATATGCCTGCTGGTATAAGTTATCAGTAAAGTGTCATATCACTAATAAGGTGAAATACTATCTAACACAGAAATTGCCTTAGTCCTCAATTACCTTCCCATTAAGAGAAACGTCAGCTGACGAGCGGGTTGCGTGACCGTTAAAAGGAGGATGCTAATATTCAAGATAGTTATCAAATGATATGACGAGACTTATTTCAGGTGACAGCTATCATTCGTCACTGGTTCTCAAATAGCTATAAGGTAGCCTTGGTCTCGGTGAAATGACGATCTTGCCGAAGTGTGCAACTTACTGATTTAAATGAAATCATCATCAGAACGACCGTAGTAAAGCTGGAATCACGGAACACGAATAATTTATACGTCGTATAATGAGATTTAGATTGATGGTTATGACGACGATAATTATTATTCAGGATGTTTACTCATTTACAGGCACGAGCCAAAAACCGAAAAGGTCATTAGTGGTCTTGCTGAATAAGCTTCGAGAGACTAGGTTATCTATGTACAAAAAAATAAAAATAAATGCGAGGAAACACCAAATACAGTCGACCAAATAAAATGGCAAAGGGAAAATATTAACCACTCGCATATTCAGTTTAACGCATCGTTATAAAAGAAAAAAGATAGAAATAAATATTGATCAATACTTACGATACCTGGTCACTTTTTTAAATAAAGATTGTTTCACGTATTTAGCGATATCCTGAGAATAAATACACACACACACACATATATATATGTATATATATACATACACATATATATATATATATATATATATATATATATATATATATATATATATATAATCAGGGCTAGAAAAGGTAAACAAAAACAGTCAGCACCTATTGCTTTTATGTATATTTTCCATACCCATCTTCAGAGTATACCCAGAGGGCGGGCATGTAAAATACATGAGGGTGATATATACTACTTTGTTTACTTCTGACTCTTGTAGTTCATTTGGTGGCATCAGAAGATATAATGAAACAAGCACACATACACATACACACACACATGTGTGTATGCGTATGTATATAATTTTGTATGTATTTGAACATGATGGTAAAACCATCATTGTCTGAATGTATGCAAAACTGTGGACATCATATTGTACAGTACATCTACATCATTAACTATAAGAGCTCGTGAGCATTTTCCTACATCAGCAACCAACTTCTACCTTATTTATACCTCGGAGAGGTATTACATTCCAATCCCGTTTACCTATCATTTCTCTTCCTTTCTTTGGTATACGGACGACCCCACACATACCCACACTCAAAACCCTCCCGGCGAAGCAGAAGAGCAGGAGATCTCAGCCACTGGCCTCCTTTTATTTTACACACAAGGTGATAATTACCGAAAGGAACGGTAAGCCACCTCCGTCTTGGCGTCGATTCGCATCTCATAACAACATCCCTGTGAGCGGTGTCATCGAGGTCTCGCTCTCGACCACCGGCCGACTTTGCTCAACAACCTCTTTGTCTCTCTCTCTCTCTCTCTCTCTCTCTCTCTCTCTCTCTCTCCTCTCCCTGAATTCTCCTGCGGCTACAGGAACAGGTGCTGTAATCATCAACCACTTGCCGCATGACGTCGCCTTAAAAGGCAATATCCGAAGAATGTTAATTGACATGTTATTTTTTTCCACATATCGCATTTTTTATATACGGTTCATTTCCATGTGCGTTTTTCTTATGCTTGTTTTCCTTGCAACATTATTTACCTACTCAGTAATTTCAGCAACCCCTCTCTCTCTTTCTCGCTGCTCATATCTACCTATCTATTTCTCTACCTCTCTATCTATCTGTGCACATATCCTTGTGCTTTAAGGCGTCTCTCTCTCTCTCTCTCTCTCTCTCTCTCTCTCTCTCTCTTCTCTCTCTCTCTCTTATTTATTTTTTACTTGTGTATTTTAATTTATTACGGCGTCAATAACCTAGGTGTTGTGACGCCAATTTTAGTATAGCTATAATCAATCAGTCAATCTCTCTCTCTCTCTCTCTCTCTCTCTCTCTCTCTTCATAACATTACACAAATCGTGTCTGATTCGCGCACTTACATGATATGGTTAGTGAATTATTACTTCTAATTCTATAAACTTGGGCCATAACAACTATTACTCGCGTATATGGCTAAGTTAGCCGTTATTGCTATCTGCTGTTACTGAGAATTTACGGTAGTTTTCAATTACCGCCTTTAGACGACAGCCAATTTGTCGCGTTATCCAAAATATATATTCGTCATCGTCACAAATCTATGATAAAACATATTATCCGATATTATAACACAACGCGGAAGACAGCGATTAATGTATTTTGTAAACTGATGTCATAATACTTACCAGCAAAACAGAATGTAATAATAATAATAATAATAATAATAATAATAATAAGTAAAAAATATTCATAGCAGCATGAGTCTTAAAATGGAGAAACAAATCCACAGTTATTATGTATATGTATATATATTGAAAGATAAATCTGTACAGAAAACTTTCGAGATACTGTTCGATTCCCCTTTTTGTTTCTCCAATAATAATAATAATAATAATAATAATAATAATAATAATAATAATAATAATAATAATAATAACAACAACACTGATGATGAAGATGACGATGATAGTAATATACTTCACTGTAGCTCATGGTCATAATATTAAAGTACAGTGCGCAGATACAGTGCACATACAGATGCGAATGTTTCTGGGTGATATCGCGTAATGAATGATAATGAATTCATATACAAATAAAGACCGCTGTCAGAGAACTTTTGTTACTGACAGGATAAATACGACCTGCACTGTTATAATGTAACAGATGACTAATACATATGATGACTTTCCACACACAAAAAAAGCCGGTTATCTGAGAGTACCGGACCGAAATTATCGGATACTGGTGTATAATAGACAGGTAATAACTCTTGTTGAGTACTTATCGATATAGAGCGCTGCTTACTTGTATCGTGAAAAATAAAGAGATTTAAATTTGTACTTAGTCGGTCACTAACATTTGGATGTAGGATTTAGCTCCCTTGGTAGCGTAAACAAAATAATAATAATAATAATAATAATAATAATAATAATAATAATAATAATAATAATAATAATAATAATAATAATAATAATAAAAAGCGCGTAACTTACTCGTTTCGTGAAAAATAAAAAGGTTTAAATGGGTACTTTGTCGGTCAGTAGCAGTTGGATGAAGGATTCATCTTCCTTAGTACTGTACGCATAATAATAATAATAATAATAATAATAATAATAATAATAATAATAATAATAATAATAATAATAATAATAAATAGCGCGCAGCTTACTTGTTTCTTGAAAAATAAAAAGATTTAAATGAGTGCTTTGTTGGTCAGTAGCATTTGGATAAAGGATTCAACTCCCTTGGTAGTGTACACATAATAATAATAATAATAATAATAATAATAATAATAATAATAATAATAATAATAATAATAATAATAATGTTAAGGTATCGCAAAATATATGAAATATAATAAATATGTATGAAACTCTCTCGCACGTTTTACTGAAGGTTCTCGCTGCTTCAGCAGAATCAATTTTATACTTAGCTTTATCAATTTAACAATAAAATATAGACACAGTAACGCAAAGAGATATAAAAAAGTTATAAAGCGTAAAATATTTACAGTCTTCTTCGATTACATATGACTGCTCACAAAGATACGACATTAAAAGTAAAGTTTTCTTTTTTTAATGTATACTGACGTACAACGCGCATATAGCTGATCAATAATTCAGCAACTCAAAAAAATAAAAAAAATTTTTGTCCGGTTGCTCGTTTTTGTAAGGATGGATGAATATGTATGTACGAGCATATGCTTATACTCATGTACGTTACTATATATATGCATCTAAGCCAACTGCTGTTCATTCACGGAAGAACTGCCCAAAATATTCTAACATTTTTTGACCTCCCATGAAGAGGAATATACTTTATTACCTCCGTTAAGGATGATCGTTGTAGGTAATATTTCATCTGTGTATATGCGCGTTGTTTGTCTGTACTATTATTATTATTATTATTATTATTATTATTATTATTATTGTAATGGTTGAAATGCTCTTATTTATGGTGACAGTTATTAGTATTATTAGTATCATTACATAAATCTATTAGTTACATCGAAGAGATATGCGTATTATTTTTATCATTATCAAGGCTACAAAGACCTCTTAACTTCTCGAGAAATTTGTTGCTTATATCTTTAGTTTTTTTTTAATTCGCGTTCTTTCTTTCTGCTACCGCTTCTTCTTATTTCTCCTCTTCTTTTTCCACTCCCCTCTTCCTTTCTCTCTTTCAAATGCATCATGCTCCTTGCTTAATTCTGCAGTTCCCCTTTCTAGCACGCTTATCAATTCGTTTCTTCAAACTCCTATTTTCTCAGCTTCATTCTCTAATTCGCGTTCATTTACTACTTCCAATGCTTAGTTCTACAATATTAAATTTTTATCAAGATTCGTTAATCATGAAGTAAGAGCCTGTGCTGGCATAAGGTTAGCCTAATCTATCAGCCACAAAAACAATGTCGGTCTTTTGTACAGTTTTTGAGAGAGACGTCAATGGAATTGATAAAACTCGAGGAGCGTTGATTCTGAAGTGAATCCAGATTCATTCATCATTCACTAGCGGTCCTCTTGATACAGGAAATGAAATAATAATGGATCATTAAACCACTAACCATTCGAAGCAGGATAAACAAATACAATTCATAAGTGTTTTTACACTGAAATGAATTTACGGAAGACAATGGAGAGGAGGAAACAATAACCAAAGTTGATAAATAGACAGAGTCAAAGAATTTGATGAAAGAATTTTTTTCGGAATTTGCAAAAGCAGGACCCAGATCCATACTCCGCTCCACCAAAAAAAAAAAAAAAATACTCTGAGTTTTGTATAAAAAAAATCGTTATAATTTTGGTAACTTACAACTGTAATGTTTTTCTGTTTGTTATTCTTGTGTGATTTTTAAATTAAATTTGTTTTAAATCGTCTTGTCCACTATCACATTTCCTGGCGTACCGAAGATACTAAATGAACGACTGATTTATATCACAAACTGGCGTTACAGTAAAAAAAGCCACAGACACCAAGTTTGAGTGCAAGGCAGTCTGCCTACTCTGAGGCTCTAACTTAATGTAGGAGTGCGGTATAACAAAGTGCATTTTTATCAAACTTCAGCGAAGGTGAAATTCATTTTCTCTGAAACAACAAATAGTAATGGATATTGCAGTGAAATGACGGAAAGTTCGTTTGATCGGTACACGCACAAGTCGGTGCTTCGTTACTAGTCACTGTCGGACTCTTCAAAGAGAATGCGTCCAGTAACTCGCTCAGCTTTTGAAAGACGGTGCGATGATAAGAGAATTGAGAGATGAATCTGAAATGAGATAATTCATCATTATGGACGTAACTTCAAAATGGCGTTCTTTTATAAAAATATGAAAAAAATGGAAAACTGTCCGCAATCATTTTAGGGGTTTTATACTTCTTTCTACTTGTGGGATTTTATTCCAATATTCACAATAGAGATTATATGACGAAACTATTTGTAAAATATTACGCTCCAATAAGAAGTGTTGAAAGAAGACACGCAATCACTAGATTTTATTTACAGTTCATATCATTTAGTTTGCTTTATTTCATTACATACTCTTGCAATCAGTCTCTTCTCTCCTCACGCTAATAGATCTACATATACGAGTGTAATGTTTCAATGGTTTTTAACAACTCAGCCTCTTTGTACGTCATTATTAACCATAAAAGATGTAGATCATGAAAATAAAGTCTCCGAAAATATTAAAAGCATGAAATGCAAGATGGCTCCGGTCACCATCGTACATTTCAGTATGAAACCCTACATTTATTAATTTATTTATTAATCCGAGTAAATTATTCTTTTACTCTCAGTGCTAAGGCCGACGGGACTAGCAACTGGATATACTCACCCAGCCAAAGTCAAAAGAAAGAATAAGCATAACCACAAAAGAAGGGAATTCCGCAGCCTGGCGGCAGCGGGATCGAAGCCGTAACTAACCTCAATGATGTAGGGATTGTTGAAAGGCTGAAGGATTGGTTCAAACAGCGTCGCAGATGCCGAGACCATTCACCATGTGAGGATTTTGATATATGTATATTGGCGTTGCAGGGTGAGGTGGGAATGGGCGTGGGTGAAACAGACACGCAGTACAGCAGAAACGACTGAGCGTGTAAAAATGAACTGCATAGGAAATAGCGGAAATAAAAGATTGATTTTAAAGTATACATAATCCAATAACGGCATACACGAGGAACGACCATACAAGTATTTCACCAAGAGCAAGCAGAGAAACAAGCAATCAGCAATAAAATGAAAATCATAACTACACTGAAAATTCACGTTCCATACTCGAATAAAAGTAGCGATGTTATGGGTGACGTCATTCTTGGATGTCTCCATAAAAATATAGTTTATATATTCCAGAGGTAACATCTGAATATCTTATCATTTTTTTTTTTTAATTTGGGTAATAAAATGGTGTCACAGTACCAAAGATCGACAGTATTTTATGCTATATAAAGCAGTATGACGCACGAAAATTAACTACTGACTGATAATGCATTTCTTTCGCCTTGCAAACTTCTGACTGATAGAAAGAGAAATTAGTTTCCAACTGGTAAAATTCACTATTTACGTTACAAACTTAACTGAAATATTATTTGATTTCCTTATTGGAAAATCTACCAACGAAAGAACATCGAAAGATGCACGAGAGCTTTAATATATGAAATAAATTTTTCACTGAATTTTATAGTCAGTTAGTCACGTGTTAAATATGGTATCGAACTGAACTGATTTGAATACAGAATTTAGGCCAAAGGCCAAGCACTGGGACCAATGAGGTCATTCAGCGCTGACACGGAAATTGACAGTAAAAGGTTTGAAAGGTGTAACAGGAGGAAAACCTCGCACTGGCACTATGAATCAATTGTTAGGAGAGGGTTGAAAGTAAGATGGAAGAAAGTGAATATGAAAGAAGGTACAGTAAAAGGAGCGAAAGGAGTTGCAGCTAGGGGCCGAAGGCACGCTGCAAAGAACCTTAAGTAATGCCTACAGTTTACCGCACGAGGAGTACTGACGGCACTACTCCCCCACGGAGTATATAATTCAAAACTAGTTTCAAAAACTTTATATAACACTACTTCTCGATAAATACAAGCATACCATAGCTTTAACGGATATGTTATTTAATAGATATCATACCATTCCATCGATATCGCACTGCTTAAAGAGTATTCCAGTATTTAATGAAACTCATGCTGTTTAATGGCTATCATGGTAATTAGTGGAACGCGCATAATTTATGGACATATGCTACTTAACTGATATCATACTGTATTAATCGATATTAATTTATTTACAGGATACTACGCAAATTGAGCGACATCAAATAATTTAACTTACACCAGTTAATCGATACCACAGTTTAGCGTATATATTAATACGAATGCATTATTTCTAAACACAACGTGCCACATCAAAGGAGCCAAAACCTACCTGTCTCTCATAAGTCACTGAATAGCAATACCGCAAGCTTCAACTTTAGTGATGCGGCTTGAAAAATAAATGTCAAAATTCCTCAGATATTTTACTGATTTTCAGCTTCATCACAAATGTAGATCTAGTCATTCTTACGTATCCTAAAATGAAAAAATAATTCATCACATTCTTTTATAACGTAGTGCTACTGAGACTATTCTCATGTTGAAGAGAGAGAGAGAGAGAGAGAGAGAGAGAGAGAGAGAGAGAGAGAGAGAGAGAGAGAGAGAGATTCATGGCTAAAAAAAAATATTTAGCAATTCTGACTTGCACTGAAACGAACTAAATGGCGTGTGTGTGTGTGTGTGAGAGAGAGAGAGAGAGAGAGAGAGAGAGAGAGAGAGAGAGAGAGAGAGAGAGAGAGAGAGAGAGAGAGAGATTCATGGCTAAAAAAATATTTAAAATTCTGACTTGCACTGAAACAGTAAATCCCATTTCAATGTGTTGTAGAGAGTTGAAAAAATGAAAACAGGAAACAGTTCCCATTTCAATAGTTGTAAGTTGAAGAACCAGAGAGAGAGAGAGAGAGAGAGAGAGAGAGAGAGTGTCATTATCGCCGAAAGCTTTTCCTTCAACACGGAGCAGCCGAGAGTCATTGAGAAGTGTCCGAGCGAGCGCCGACGACCTGTTCCCTGTGGAAGGCTCCCGGACTCTTAAATCTCGGCGACTCACAAAATAGGCGAAGGGCGTCCAAATCCTAGTTTAATTGAGCCCGCAGAACAAACAAAC
>NC_089758.1:8706733-8714233 GCF_040412425.1 Macrobrachium rosenbergii
GTTCAAATCTGAGAATGCAAAAACTGATTAACAGAATCCACGAGAACGTAACAAGAAAAGTGGAAGACCCCTCACCAAGAAACATTTAAAAAAGCAAAAAGGGGGGAAAAGCAAAGTTTAGCGTTGTTCAGTCAAAGCTTCAGAAGCGTTATTTCATCATCATTAGCCCAGTGTAACAGATGTGTTACACGGACTGAGCACCGGTGTGTAATATTGTACGCGCGCGCGCGTGTGTGTGTGCGGTAACAATGTGCGATATTCAGTCTTCTTCAACCAAGAAATTAAGATCAGTGAATAAATGAGAGAGAGAGAGAGAGAGAGAGAGAGAGAGAGAGAGAGAGAGAGAGAGAGAGAGAGAGAGAGAGAGAAATCACACACAGATTCTCATAATGCAAATTCCAGACATGCACGCATGAGAATTGTTTTGCATAAAATATAATCACAAGTATGCAAGTGCATGCACACATACAATCATGAAATATGTGCACATATAAATACATATCTGCACATGCTAACTACATCTTGGAAAAAATATAAATAAATGCATACACACATGTATATATATATACAGTATATATATATATATATATATATATATATATATATATATATATATATATAATAAATAAATAAATATATATATATATATATATATATATATATATATATATATATATATATATATATATGTGTGTGTGTGTGTGTGTGTGTGTGTGCGTGTGTGTGTGTGTATAATGCCAAGTAGTTGTACGCATACACTACATAACCATTCTTTTATTTTGTTTCTTAGTGAAAGTGAACATTGAATTTTCCACCTAAGCTTTATAAACAAAGTTATCTGATTTTTATTTGAACTATTATTACTTGATTGCTTTGTCTTCCGTGGAATGCCAGAATCAATTATATAATAATTAACTCATAGTTAAGGGACTTTTATTAAAAGAATAGAATTTGATAACCACATACCGATCTCTTCGTACTATCTAGGAAAACTGATTTCGAAAATTTTCTTTCCAACTAAATAAAAAAAACCTGTTTTTAAGGATTTTTTAAAAGTTTTATTTTAGTTGCTTCAGAAACAGTATCCGAAAAATTTCTTTCCAAATCAAATTTTAGAAAATTGTGATTAGAAAAATTCTTCAAACGTGATAAGTCAAAAAATATTTTTCGAAGAATTTTGTTCTGATTTAGTTTTTTCGAAAAATTGTTCTAGGAGAACATTTCTTCAATTCAGTTTTTGATATATAAAACGATTTTTTTTTCAACATGTACATATTAGGCTTCCGTTCTCTACGAAAACTGCCTGTTCTTTAAGCTCCATAAGTTCGTCGTGAATATGAACTTGTGTGCAGAGCGTCTCTCTAATTGTCTTTAGTAAGCTATAATCAATTATCCTTTAAGTGGTCATAAAATTATTCAAGACCCTTCACGTTAAGCATGGCGAATTGTAAGTAGCCATCAGATCGCAACGGAGGACCGCCGGTTAGATTTTTAATTTATTTATTTATTTATTATTTATTTTTTTTGCTATTGTCAAGTCCCAATCAAACACTGACGCTTAACTATAGTTGTCCTGACAATAAGTCATTTTAATAAATCAACAAATCAGCGATCGTTCAATTTCTTTTTTCCGTTCACTTATTTCCCAAAAGTTGATATTAATATTATACAAACTTATTCTCGCCGACCTATGAGATATTTTCAACATGGGCAATAAATATGAAGATACCGATGCTCTTCGTCATTACGAAGAAAATGATTTTGAGATTTTAGCTGTATTTTTTTGCATCATTATTAACTGCCTTTTAAAGATACATTGTCGTAATAACAGCATTGGTCATCGATGAATTATTATTATTATTATTATTATTATTATTATTATTATAATCATGGGAATAAAAATTTGCCGCGTCATCTTAAATAAGAAAGGGAGATTATGTAAAAAAAAAATAGTGAAAAAGCAAATAAAAAATTAGATAGACACCAAACGAAAAATAATAAATGAACACAGACAAACCGATATATATATATATATATATATATATATATATATATATATATATATATATATATATATATATATATATATATATATATATATATATATATATATATATATATATATATATATATATATATATATATATATATGTACATACACGAAGCAATATTAGTTAGAGAAACAAAGTAACCGTGAAAGGAAATATCCACAAAAGACCGACAGAGCCTGGAGTCATCAAAATACTCATAAAAACGTCTCTCAACAAAGTAGCCCAAGCACAGGCGATAATCGCTATAATTCAAGAGACAGTGTCGTTAAAAAGATTAATTTTAGATGAAGAGTCTCATCACTGTAGCTATTATACTTTCTGTAAAATATATTACAAGCATTATGGGTTTTAAGGATACTATAATCTATCCTATTCACATGACTGGAGTGCAATATGTTATAGACAGTACAATATATCGCTGGGTAATTACTGGCATAAATCACTATACAGACACTGTTAAAAGGAAAGTGAACTGTGAACACCTGTTTTCCTAAACTTTCATTACCGCTTAGGTTGTGCTCTACCCAGGCCCTACAAAGCACTTTATTTATTTTCAAGTGAACTAAGAAACACAGAAGTGTCCTTGCTAAGGAATCTTGGTAAACGTAAGGAAATCTAAACAGAATAATTATTTTCTCATTTTCTTGTCGTTAATACGGATAATGTACACATCAAAGCACGGACTTCATTACTTATATGTAACATCTTGCATATAATGAATGAGAAAAACATTGCGCTGACGATTCGCATTGAAAGTATCTTAAAATTCGTATGCCTAGCAACAGCAGCAGTTAAAAGATTTTGCTTGGTTTCTGTTACTTTCAGTTTACGCGATTAACGGCTCCGTATGATAAGACAACGTAACACAGTTTCACGTTACAAATATTACTCCAATTAAAAAAAGTTTCAGGAGAAAGAGTGAGTCCTGTGAAACTTGAAACAGACCTGTGTTTCGAAGCGATCGGTAATGTGGTCACAATGGTGCCGAGAGCCGCTAATAGTAGTAGTAGTAGTAGGTAGTAACAGTAGTAAGCCAAATATTTATTTGTTTCGAGAAAAATGTATTAAATCCGACATTCCTCAGTGACGCCATCCTCCCCGTCTTCAGTATTATTTTCCATTCAAAACTGGAGCATCGGCCATGGCGCATGAAGATCGTATTTCCCTTACAGAAAGTTTTTTTGCTCTTTCATTCTTGATGTCTTCATGAAACTCGCCGCTATATTTCCAAATTAACGCACGACAAAAATTAACTCATATTCTGCCTGACATTCGTAGACAACGTGTATGAAACAAACCACATTCCGTCTCTTCGAGGCGACAATTCTTTCTGCATCAAGAATACACAAATATTTCCCTCGAAAACTTAAGTCTGTTGAAAATGAAAGTAAAAAACAGAACTATTTTCAATTACGTATTTTATGTGTTCATTATTATAAATGTGACGTGAATACGTCACATTTATAATAATGAACACGTATAAATATAAATAATAATTATTATTTATAACTGAAAAATGATTAAGCAAGAATAGGAAACAATAAAAATGATAGTGAGTTTATGAAAAAACATCCACTTAGCACAATGTTTCATGAGAGAGAGAGAGAGAGAGAGAGAGAGAGAGAGAGAGAGAGAGAGAGAGAGAGAGGGGGTATACCACTAGTGAAAACGGAACCGACGCTAAAATCACCTGATAGGTTGACTGGATGACGAGAGATCCAAACTGTGATAGGTATCCACAAGGTTATCATTTTCTACTCAACCACCAGTGCGTTTTGGCTTGCTACGCGAGAATGTCGGCACACTGTGAATAATTAACGGTAAATGTTTTGTTAACCTCCTCTACAAGAAAAAAGGCGCATGACTGGTATTAATAAATAATAATAATAATAATAATAATAATAATAATAATAATAATAATAATAATGACACTGTTAAATTTGACCCATAAATGGATAATAATAATAATAATAATAATAATAATAATAATAATATAATAATAATAATAATAATAATAATAATAAATTATTATTATAATTATTATTATTATTATTATTATTATTATTATTATTATTATTATCCATTTATGGGTCAAGTTTAACAGGGTCATTATTATTATTATTATTATATTATTTTTATTATTACTACTACTCTTAATAATAATAATAATAATAATAATAATAATAATAATAATAATAATAATAATAATAATAATAATAATGTATATAGGTGAATGTTATTAATTTAAAAATTCACTGTCAAATGAGACATATATGGCAAAAAATCAAACACAAATCCAGCGAAAGAGTCATCACTTGGTAATAAATAAATAGTAAAGGTGGAATTTGAACTGCCCTTTTTCAAGGAAAATATAGGAAAATTTAGCTTTGTCCTTCGTACTTCGTAGAAATATAAGGAATTAAACTTTTATTTTGGTAAAATGACCCCGCCACCAAAATATCCTCAGTTAAATAAGTTTTAAAAAGATCAAATTTGAGAAAACTTCTTTTCAGTTTTATTTAAATAGTTCATAAGACGTTGAGGTATGAGAAATATATATATATATATATATATATATATATATATATATATATATATATATATATATATATATATATATATATATATATTTATATATATATATATATATATATATATATGTATAAATATATATATATATATATATATATATATATATATATATATATATATATATATATATATATATATATTATATTGGTCACTTATACACGAACGAATTTCTTTGTATAGTCACAAATGTCGTTTAATATCCTCTATATTACAACTTGGGAACATCGTACACCAAAGAGGGATATAATTCCCCAGGAAAATTCAACCGATAAACGACAGTTATGGGAGAAACAGGAAAATTCAACCGATAAATGACAGGATCTATATCTGGAGTCATCTCCACGTGGAGTGGAAAGCGATCAGTTCCACGAAGAAAAGCTGAGCAAAATCAAAGAAAGGATTATTCAGTATAACTTTACGTATTACAGAACGAAAAGTTTCCAAATGAGTAATTCAAGCAATTTTATAGAACGTGGAAGGAGGTTTGAGAACGATAATAAAACTTAATTCCTTTTGGCTAAACATTTTAATATCAGCGGAGGTATGATGAATACGTACCTCTCAGTTAAATAAGAAAAATTCTCTAGATTAGCAGAAAACTAGAGGAATAATGGAAAACAAAGATAAATTTGAGGAAAGACAGATTATACGAGTACTCTCACGATAGAAGAATTCACTGAAAATATAACTTTTAAAAACCAACAGTGTTAACTTTCTGGAGTATCGCTCTACTGATGATGATCTCAGAGGGGGCGTTCTTCTCATCATTTCAGTAAAGGCCCTTCAGATGGGGCGGAAACGAATCTGCTGATACAATTTCCTAGGTTCTGAAACCACCGACGAAGTAGAACTTGTCTTTCGCTTGCCTAAAGATAAAACAATTTATTGTTCTCGAAAATCTAGGGATTTTGAATTGGTACAATTTGGGGTGATTTTCATCTCGTCTCTATAAATAGTATTATTACGGTTGCTGCTGTTTACGTTCTTACTTCACTCCTGGAGGTGATAATCTAAAAAAAAAAAAAAGATGGTACAGCGATTGTGTGTGTGTAAGAGAGAGAGAGAGAGAGAGAGAGAGAGAGAGAGAGAGAGAGAGAAATCTCACTATCCCTTGGCCAAGGGACTACTATGTAGGAGGGAGGGGAGGACAGGGGAAGGGGGTGAGACATTTCGCCAGCAAGTTTTAGTAGGAGATTGGGGGACATCCAAGCGTGAGTGAGGGATCAGAGACGTTGATCAGGAAAAGACTCTCTCTCTCTCTCTCTTCCCCCATCCTCCCCGGCGACCCGTCTCCCAACACACATACACACGCGTACAGACACACAAACACACACACACTCACCCCCGCAACACACACACACACACACCGTAATGCCGCCTAATCGAAAAGCTCCAAAATGGCGGAATCCCTGCGCCAATAAGCGATCCTTGGCAAGCCCCCCACTTCATTATCATAATCTTGGCGCGAGCATGGCCCAACCTCCACTAATTGGGGGATTACCAGACTGCAAAGGGGGCTCCACCACCTTCCCCATTATTTCCCTCCTCCTCCTCCTCCCTCGGCTGATCTCCTCCTTCCATTCTCCCCCCTCCCTATCTTCACCTTCCCCTTCTTTCTGCTACTCCCTTCTTACTCCCTTCTCTCGCCTCATTTCTTTCCTTCTTCGATGATCTCTCGCTGTCCTCTTCTGACTGACCCTCGTAGTTAGTCTGATATTATGACATCTTTTTTCATTCCTCCTTTTGGCTCCCTTTCATATTTTTCTCGCGAGGATATTTTCGGTGCAGATTTTCACACTTTATATCCAAGCCGGAAGAAATATGAGCATTTTAATTATGCACTACACATGTAAGATTTATTCTTTCGTTTTTTCTCTAACTAAACTCGACCTAATCATTACTATACATCTCAAAAGTCGCTCGCGTTCTATGAAATCAAAACCAGTTTTCGGGATTTATATCCTACAATTGAATCAGTTTAACTCAATGACATAAAAAATCAAATCGGTCAATTTTGGTACCAATCCATCCCATCATTCAAAAGAAATTCAACTTTTTCCAAGTCACAGGCTTTGGGGCCTTATTGTGACCAATTTCCACCTAACGAAAGACTGGTAAGTTTGTTGCCAGCCTCATTACTGCGTTCTTCCTTTTTTTTTTTTTTTTGCTTTTCTTTTACACAGCAGGACCGTTAAAGTTACGCTCAACCCTCCACTTTTATCAGCTCTTAGCACAGGAATGATTCCCGAAAAAAATAAATTCAAAAGAAGAAAAGAATAAACTCAGAAAGAAAGAGAGAAAGAAAGAGAAAAAAGCAAAACAGACAAGCGGAGGTTTAAAGAAAGAGCCAATTCGCGGCAATTGCTTTGAAAATACCATTTAATCGCGTTACCATCGGACAGCATAACCTGCAGTTGCTGTTAAACTAAAATAAAAAAAAAATTGTCGATATTAGTACTTCAGTTTGCAAGTTTAAACGAAATGCGGTAACGCAGGATCAGGCAGAATGGGCAAGAGCACTTGGCATTTTTGTTTGCTTTCAATTATAACCATTCGCCCGCTTCCCCGGATTTTCTCGGAATTTCGAGTCATCAACTTTGCAGAGCAACGAATTCTCTCTCCCTATCGTCATCTAACTGGCAAAATAAAAATTTGGATTTATTTTTGAGAAGCTTCCAGTGATTAGGCAGAGAGAGAGAGAGAGAGAGAGAGAGAGAGAGAGAGAGAGAGAGAGAGAGAGAGAGAGAGAGCCTTTTACCCTTGCAGTATTCCCGAAATATTTTCGTCCTCAACTTCAGTTACTTTATTCTTTTCTCTCTTCTGGTGCTCTCGTTGTTCTGGGTGTGTGTGCGTGTGT